>NC_056729.1:276943683-277043683 GCF_019279795.1 Protopterus annectens | reverse complement strand
TATTAAGTTGAGAACTCGCTGAAAGAGACAGAACATTCTGTATTCTGTCTTGGACCTGACAAGATCCATTCACCACACATCTGCCTTGCTCTGTAAGTAAGTTTCTATGGTATAGTAACTCTCTTAGATACAGTCAGGAATATAGTAAAGCTTAGTTTAGATATTTTTCTTTATTCATTTGAGACTGTCCTGCAATGTTATTTTAAATATTTCCTGTGGTTTTGAATTGTGAATATATCTGAGTATTTTCTTGTTCTTTTATTATTTATTATTAAATATATTTAAACCTTTCAATGTGGCTGATCTGTGTGGAGATATTTAAGTTATGAGAGTACTTGCATATTTATTTGGTGATACTGTGTGGGGCATTCCTAATAGCCTTGCTCTTGGTTAAACTACCATTTGTATTAGTACTAATATTACATTGTAAAATTGGACACCCCTTTGTTAAAGGCCTTAAAGTAGCTGATAAAGAGTTGGCTGGTGGCAGTGATAACTACCTTATAGTCTGGACAAAAGGGAGCATAGCTATTAAACCTGTGCTAGGCCTTCCCAGGTGTGTGTGTGTGTGTGTGTGTGTGTGTGTGTGTGTGTGTGTGTGTGTGTGTGTGTGTGTGTGTGTGTGTGTGTGTGTGTGTGTAAATCAAACCTCAAAAAGTGTGTGTGTCAGCTACTTTGGCAGTGACACGAAGCACTGGTTGGACAGAGAGGGTGCTTGAGGTATTGGCTTCACCACTCACCTGAGATCTCAGCTCTATAGCTATGCCAGTGAAGAGTCTTATTAGGGATCTGGAGAAAAAGGGAGAAACCAGCCCTGGGCTGACTGTAGTCTCTGTGTGCTCTTAGGAAAATAGTACTTGATGCAGAGATCTGCATCTGGAAATACTGTGTGTGTACCTGTTATCCTCCTAGTGAACATTCCCCCACTGTTGCCAGTGGTGAGGATTAGGGGTCCTTGATTACTGGTCCAGTAGTGAGGCATCACACTTCTCATAACTAAATATGCCAACTCCAACATCACACTATTGTGGGAAAAGGGTAAAGTTCACCATGGTGGCCAAGTGGTTCATTTCCCAGAGTAAAATTGCAGTAATCTGTGTTTTCATTAACTAAGTTTTTGCAAAGGCATCTCATTTTTCTAAAGTTCATGAAGTGGGATTTCAACAATATCAGGTAGACTTGTAGGCAAATATATGAGTGTGCTGCTAAAGGTATCATGTGTTCATGGTTTTATAGGTTCTACCAGTGGATTAATCAGCACAGTTGGACAGTCCATCCCTGATCTCAGCAAGTCTTCTGTGGCTGATAGAGATGGTGGCATTCATGTGGCATTGTCCATTGACGCAACTATATTGTCTACAACTCTGTTGTGATAGTCATTAACCTTATCACCAACATCACAAGCCCTTGTGACAATGATTGACCATACAATATCCCCATTGTAGGATGGCCTTCCTGTAACTGTGAATTCTGCCCAAGTTTCCAGCGAGTTGTTAGCCAACAAAAACCTCTGCCATACTCATTCCCCTTGATGTGTACATATCCATGACAGGTGCTTGGGGGGTTTGACACTGACTCCAGACCATTCCTTCATCTAGGTAACACTTTGCATAAATTAATGGATGATGTGGTCAGTGATCTAGGTGCATGCACCTGTTCCCAAAAGAACTGTGGAAATTGTGCTTAGTGACTTGTGTGCTGGTATGCAACACCTGCACAGTGACCTAGAGAATAGGGACACTGAGCAGATGTTACTGCTCAGGCCTCTGGTGGTAAATGTGGCCTCGCATGGGTGATTATCTGAGATACAAAGCAAACAGACTTTGATCTGGCTCTGCAGACTATGGGGATCCAGATGCAAGGTGTCCCACATATGCCACTGCTACTTACAGTACATAGACTGCTGCTAAGATGGCTTCACCATCCACTATATCCTCACACCAGCTGCAAAAAGCTGTCAATAGTCTCATGGCTCTGGGCAGCACTGCTTCCCAGGCTCCTCCTCCTGAACATCTGCTAGGCTGGTTGTAATGTTACTGCTCCTTCATTATCACCTTTGGGCACACACAGTGTTATAGATGCTCACAGACATTGTCCGTTTTACTCCATGTGCATGCTCACATTGATTACCTCTTACTTACTCTGGGACTGTGACCCATTTTCTCACCTGCCCTATCTATGCCCACATAATCACATTTACACAGTCTGCTATCTGCCCATAATCCCTCCCATACCACACATATCTTAAAGTCATACGACTATTTAAAAATGACAGCGACACTACATCTCTCACTTGCTTCCCAACAAAATTTGCCTACACATCCTAAATTCCCAACATTTCCTTTCTCTTTCTAATCTTATCTACTGTTTCACACACCAACCATCTAATACCCTCACCATAAATACCACATAAATATTCCTAGTGTATGTTGCCAAACCTTCTTCTCCTACAAATCACTGTTTTACACAACACTGCAAACTGTCAGCTACCATTCACACAAGAAACCTACACTCTAACTTAACACACCAAGTTAGCACAACTTCCATTTTTTTTTTCTTCCTCCTGGCCTTCAAGATCATACATGAAGCAATCATGAGACTTCCAGCGCTCTGCCTAATTAACCTCTAAATCTTTAAATCTCCTACATTCTACAACTTCATTTCTTTCCTTCATCAGTATCTCCTTCAGTTGTCCCTTTCCTAATATATCGTTTACTACTTCTGTCACCAGATCCCTAGACTCTCTCTTCTGCATGCTATATCCTCATTTTTGTCCTCTCTCTCTAGGTCACTAGAAGGTCCCTACTACATTGTGTATCCTCACCTTTATCCTCTTTCAGCCTAGGTACACATAGGCAGCCTTTTCTGCCTGCCCCTCTCTGTTTACCTAAGTCTTCCCCCACTCTATTTCCTCTCTGTCTCTTTTTCAAATCTACTTATTCTGCTCACTTCCTCTACCAACCTCTATCTCTTCTCCACTCTAAATGATAAGGTCTGCTGACCATCATACTACTGTCATCTCAAAATTATACATCCTGCTTAAAACTAACTGCCCCTTCCTTTTTTACAGATTTTCCTTCTACAGCCCACTCAATTTGCTTCTGATTAGACCCCTTTCTTTCAAAATATTAGGATAAATGCATGGGTGATGTCCACTCTCTCCTTCCAGACTAGTGACAGTTAGGTTACTCATTCCATTTCTCTTTATTCTGTCTGTTATCCAACTGTCTCTACTTCCCATTTCACCTCCTTCTGCTTAATCAGCCTGGCTGTCAAGTTCATGTTGTTTTCTCATTTCCACTTCCTTCTTCATAGCTTGCTCTCAGATACTACCTTTTAGGTTTTCAGCATGCTACTACATCCCCCTCCTCCCATCCTCTTCACCTTATCACCTTTTTCAATTTCCACAAAAAATACTGTTCTAACTTTTTGCTAATTACCATGTGCTCACTAACGCTTTATCTGTCTAATTAATTTATTCTCTTCAGCTTCGCTATCTGTCTTCTCCTAATAGATGACCTTTTTTCAAATTCTAACTTAACTTTACAGTCTCTATCACATAATTTAGCTAGTCTTCCCAGACAAATTCCTTGCCAACTCCAGTCATGCTTAGCTGCTTACTTATCTAACCAATAAACAATTTCTTATGCAAACACATCAGCTTCAAAAAACTAAATACACTGCTATATTTAAGAAATACCTATCTGGTATATTTGTCTACCTTCAGTTGAAACTTCTCCAAACCACAGACATCCAAACCAATCCTAGCCCTAGTCAACAATAAATCCAATAATACCTAATAACACCCACTCACCATCTATCCCTACTATAACAATGCTGCCAGAAAAAAGTCACTTTTTTTACAAAATGTATGCATCAATACTTGTAGTATAAACAACATGGCTCAGAACAAAAAAAAATGACATAATAGCTCTTAAAGAAACCTCGCTTAAAGATTCATTCTGTCCATTTTCTTGCATTCAAGACTGCTATAGCATTTTGCATGACTTCAGGCCTGGTCCAAGAACTGGTGGTGAAACCATGCTTCTAATTAATCAACATGTCTGCCTGCAAATCACTGTCTCTTTGAAAGCTAACAAGGTTGATGATAAAGCCCCAAACAGGGTGTTAGCAAACCTACTCAACTTAATCTTTATTTGTATCCTCCCACCTTTCTCAATTGCTACTATTTGAGACACTCTATTGTAAATGTTCCCCCATGGTCCTAGCAGGAATACAATTATTCTAGGAGACTTCACTTTGGATGCTAATGACCATGAAGCCAAACAGATAAACAGCATGCTACAGCATAGAGCAGCCAGTCAGGCCCAACCTCAAAACAGGAAAGCACTCCACTCTTGGTTTTATTTTTCCCAGCCTAGCTCATTGATGTATTAACTCTAAAATTCTTCCAAAATATTGAAGTGACTACTGTCCAATGATTTCCTATTGGTCTTTCAAAGCTATAAAACCTATACATCAAATAGTGACTGGTCGACCACATAAACTGGTTATGCTTGCCTCTCATCTGACTTCTGTCAGTCGATCATCCTTTTACCAAACCGATGACCTTGAAAGTGCCTTGTTATACTTCATTGATACCCTCTCTGCTATCCAAAGCTCCATCTTTTCATGCGTACATAGAAGACTATGAGACTAGAAATGTTCTTAATTTATCATTGAAATCAAAACTTATTGTAAGACAAAGGGATAAAGCTCAGTCTACCTGGAAAGAAAATCCATCTATTATCCTCCTATGTGAAAAGTGCCTATATTCTGCTACCGATTGTAGATCATAGCATAAAGTGTGTGCTATATCTTTAAGAAGCATGCGAGGCTGTACGTGCACATATATAAAGTCCTCACACATGCAATTCTTAGTGCCATTTTGAAGAAGCAGCCAGAGAGTGAGCATGCACGATCACAGTTGTTAGTTTGTATATAAGTTACTTAAGTTAGAGTCAGTAAGCCTTTATAGTGATGTGTTTGTATAAAATAAAGCTAGAAACGAAGCACTTTCTATGTCTTTGTTTTATACTAGTGACGTCAGTAGTATCATAGAGGTTGTGAAAAATAATTGGTCCATTTTACAGCTTGATGACCAGATCGGGAATGTTGTAGGTGAACATCCGAGGTTCACTTTTAGAAATAAGAAGTCATTAAAGTGGCAACTGTGTTATAAGAATTGTACACCAGCAGGAAGTGTGAAGCCTATATCAGCTTTTGGCATGAGACATTTAAGATGTAATTTTTGCTCACATATTGATCCATTAGTGACTTTTGTTCACCCGACCACACATCATGAGTATTGTTTTAAAGTGAATGCTGACTGCCGCAGTAGAACTCTCATTTATTTGGCCAAATGCAGGGTATGCACTTAAATAAAAATAAAAAAAAATAAAAAATAATTTAATTGTTTCTTGCTTCGTTGGAAGATTTGGTGTTTTTGTGCAGGGTATGCACTTACTTCTATATAGGCAAGACAAATAGATCGCTTATGGAGAGAATGAGGAAGCACTTGTATTGTGCACATAATTTTGATGAGCATAATGCTTTGGCCAAACATTATATGGAATATGGCAGTGACCATATTTTTGGTTTTAGGGCTGTTGAAACTTTGACTCAATACAAGCATGGGGGTGACGTTAGGAACTACATGAAAAGCCATGAACTTTCTTGGATCATTACTATGCAGGCGGATAAGTTTCCAGGCATCAATGGCAGAACTTACATTAAACCTATCCTAAAAGCTAGCGGGCTTTTTAAATGACATCCTGTTGTTTTAATGTATGTCTCAGTGCTTGCTTTCTATTGGATATTTTGAATGGTTAATTAATGATGCTCTTTATTTAATGGTTCAGTTGTTTTTGGTACATTTGGTCTGATGAAGCACAGTGAATGTGTGAAAGTGCTTACCTGTTCAATAAAACTGCTACGAATTTTATTGGTTTTAGCCGTGTTTGGGTGCTGTTGTTTTCTTTTCTACATAAAATAAGCTGCTTGAACAGAACCCATGAAGACTCTTTATTTGTGTCCCAGACATGAAAGTGACATGGTGTCGGAACCAGGATGGAAGACAGAAGAATATTCGGAGCCATGAGGTGCAAAGATGACAGTGAAGGCACAGACATAGCCAGAAAGAATCAAAGGTAATGAGAAATAGCACAAACTATTTACTCGGTATGAAAGACAAAAAAGAGGCATTTTACAAGGGCACAAACTGCATTACCAGGCAAGCAGAAAGTATGAAAAGTTTGTTAACTAAAGAAAATGTTTACAATAAAAGTATTCGATGAAACAATTAACAGTAAAGCAAAATGAGCATGTTTAAAGCAAAATGAGTGTGCTCAAGGCAAAGCTGGGCATGTCTAGAGTAAAACTAGCACAAGAAAAGCATATTAGGAATGAAAAGGGCTTAAATGAGCAAAATGAATATAATAAGAAAAGAAGAGGGGCACATTAACCAAAGTAAAGCAAGGCGACTGTGTGTGTTTTGGCAAAGTGCTGTGTTTGGGCATAACTACAACTTTGTAATGCGTCAAGGGCATAACTAGAGTTACTCAAAGTATCTCAAAGTGTGTAAAAGTGCTTTCAGTGTGTGCTTATTACTGTCCATGTATTTTGAATAGTTTATTGTGTGCAAGGTGCAACTATTTCATGTAATACAGCCAACGTATAGCCATTTCAAAGTTTCCAGTGCCAGGTGTGTCTATTCATAAAGTGTCGCCATTACAGAGTGCTTTTCATCCTGTAAAGAGTTGCCTAGCAAGGTACCACCATTCTGGAGACATTTCAGCCTGCTGTATGCAGTTATTTGTGGAGTGTAATTACTTCAAAAAGTTATTGACTTTAAGGCAACAGATGTTTGATTTATTCACATTGTGCAGTTACTTGATGTTGTCTACTCTGATAAGAAGTGTTTTCTTGCAAAAGATGACATTACAAGAGTATTACAGTGCTTGTGAGTTATTCAGTTG
This sequence comes from Protopterus annectens, assembly GCF_019279795.1. NCBI lineage: Eukaryota > Metazoa > Chordata > Ceratodontiformes > Protopteridae > Protopterus > Protopterus annectens. Next base: position 277,036,706 of record NC_056729.1, on the reverse strand, counting down.
CATCATAAAGTTCTCAAATGTTTCTAATAATGATAGTAAATGACTTTAGCAGATGATGATAAATGACTTTAGCATTTTCACCCTTACCATGACATTACAAAAGTAACAGAATGTCAAAAAAGTTTATTTCACAAAGTCCAGTTATTCGAAAGTACTACATGTTTGTTTATTCACATAATTCCAAAAAGCCCAACAAGGGTATAAGTTCAGAGTACAAATGCATTGGACAATTACTGGCATTAGTTCTGGCATATGTGCATGTGTGTATGTTCAGACTTATTTGTAAAACCATTCACTGGTATATTTTAATATGGCAGACAGATTTTGAAAACCCCTACCACTTGTATTTGATCAGAATATTGCAGAGAAATGGAGAATATTTGAGCAAGAGTATAATATTTTTATACAAGCAGCTTATGCAGATAGAGATGCATGTACAAGGGCATTCATTTTGCTAAACTTAGCAGGGTCAGAGGCCATAAAAGGAGAACATTCATTTGTATATGTACCAGCAGTATATGAAGGAGAAGGTGCGGACTGCCATATTGTTATACAAGCTGAATCAAGGGAAGACCCCGAGTGCTTGAAGCACATGTTCAGGGAAATGTGTAACTCCCAGATAAATATTACATTAGAGGGGCATTTGCTTTACACAAGAGATCAGAAACCAGGGGAAACATTTGCAGCTTATATAACTGACTTGAGAAACAGAGCTAAAATGTATCGGTCTGGTGATTTAAAAGATGAGTTGATAAAGGACAGGCTTGAATGTGGTTTTAATGCTGCTGTGAGAAAGATTTTACTTTGTGACAGTGATTTAACGTTGAGCAAAGAAATTTTTCAAATCCATGAGATGACAGAGAAAAATGCAAGTATGCTTGTGAGTGAAAAGAGCATGGTTTCAATTGGCTCCAGAGCACATGCACATAGTATGCAACACATGGAAATCAAGAGCTGGCCAAAGCATGTGGCAACTACAGGGTTTCCAAAGAAGGCACCAGGTTTTCTAGAAAGTTCCAAAAAAGGTGCAAGCTCCAGGGCCAGCTCATTGTAGTATAAGCGTGAATTAGCAAAACCCAAATCTAGCTTTATTGTTAACTGTCGCAATTGTGGTGCGAATGATGAGTCTACAACAGAGAAGTGCTTAGCATTTGGTCATCAATGTCACAAGTGTAAAAAATGGAACCATTTCCAAAAGTTTTGCAAATTAAGTAAGCCTCACACAGTTGAAAAGAAAGGTCACATAAAGAAGCAAGTTGGTCAAGTAGAGCTAAAGCAGTCAGCTTTCTATGTAGATGGTGTATCAGTACTTGATGAAAGTGTTGATGCAGTGAATTTATTTACAAGGAGTGAAGTGTTTTGTACTGTCCAGATTAATGGAAGATCCATAGAGCTCAAAGTAGTCACTGGTTCAATGTGTCATGTTATATCAGCAGACACATTTGCAAGAGTGAGAACTAATGAACAACTCAATGTTACCAGTAGTGAGAGATTTGTTGCTTATGGAGGTGAAGAAATTCAAACCGAAGGTTCTGTGATACTTTCATGTTATTTGGCGGAGAACTGTTACAACTTGTTATTCCACATAGTCCAAAGACCAGTGCAATCTTTATTGGGTCTCAAAGATAGTTTAAGAATGAATCTGCTTTCTTTTGCTAAAGAAGTTCATTACATAAGTACATTTCCAAGTTCTAATTTTTCAGAAGCCATTTTCTCAGAATATGCTGATGTGTTCGATGACAAGTTAGGCAAACTTCCAGTTGTGTTTTCCATGAAGTTAGACACAAAGGTCACTCCAGTAGTCAGACCAGCAAGAAGAGCTGAAAGCTATGCAAGATAAAGTTAAGGCTTTAAAGTTAAAATGGTGCAGCAAGGTGTGATTTGTCCAGTCATAGAACCAACTGAATGGGTGTTGTCCATGGTAGCTGATCACAAAAAAAAAAACTCAGACAAAATCAGAATATGCATTGGACCAAGAGATTTGAACAAAACATTAAAAATATATCATCCAATGTACACAGTCAAAGAGGTTGCAGCATTAATTCTGAATGCCACTGTATTTTCTGTTTTGGGTGCAAATAATTTGTTTTGGCAAGTGATGCTTGATCGCACATCCTCATTTCTAACTACTTTTGATACTCTGTTTGGCAGATGCAGATTCCTAAGGATGCCATTTGGAATAAGTTCTGCAAGTAAAGTTTTTCAGCGTGCAAGGGAACAAATTTTTTTGGGTTATCCCTATGCCATAATACTAGATGATCTATTGGTTGGAGGCAATGGTGAAGCAGAACATGACGGAAACCTCAAGAAAGTTATAGACAGAGCATGTGAAGTAAACTTGAAGCTCAATCCTCTGCAGTGCAAATGCAGACTTCCAGAAGTTACGCACATAGGTCATTTGTTTATGAGTACAGGCTTGAGACCAGAACCAACTAAACAGGCAGCTATTCTTGAAATGTCAGCACCAGATAATGTACAAGCTTTGCAGTGTTTTCTGGACATGGTCAACTATTTAGACAAATTTCAGTGAATTGACAGCAACTTTAAGAGAGTTCATACACAAAAGTGTTACATGGTCATATTTGGAACAGCACCAGAAGGCATTTAAAGACCTCAAACAGAAAATTCACACCCCACCTACATTAAGATACTACGATGTGAACAAACCAGTTAGTCTTTCCTGTGATGCTTCAAAATTTCATCTACGTGCAGTTATACTTCAAGAGGGCAGACCAGTAGCTTATGTATCTAGATCACTAACCCAAACTGAGATGCAGCATGCTCAAATTGAGAAGAAACGTTTGGCAATAGTATTTGCATGCTCCAAGTTTCATGATTATATTTATGGTCGAGCTATTCAGATTGAAACTGATCATCAACCTCTAGTTACTATTCTAAAGAAGCCTATGCATTCTGTTCCAGCAAGATTACAAAGAATGATGATCAAATTTCAAAATTACAATTTCAAAATAGTCTACAGTAAAAGCAAATTGCTCTATCTGGCTGATACTTTATCCAGATCACCCAGGACTACAACAGAACAGCTTAAAGCAGAGACATTTGACTTTGATGTGATGTCAGTGCATAATTTTTCCACCACTAGACTTGATGAGTTAAGAGATCACACTCAGACTGATCCAATTTTGCAGACGCTTAATCACTATATTAACATCAGATAGCCATCAAACCAATCTACTGTATCACCTGAAGTGCAAATGTATCTTCCTTACAGAGCTTAATTGTTGATGGAAGATGGCATTACTTCCAAAGATCCTAAAATTGTTGTTCCTGCTTCCTTACAACAAGAATATATCCAGAATTTGCAGCACAGTCAACCAGGGTCCACATCCACTAAGAGAAGAGCAAGAGAATTAATATTTTGGCCTTCATTACCAAAAGACATTGATAGGGTTATTTCTCCTTGCTCAGTATGCAATAGTACTAGATCGCATTTGCAAAGAGAACCATTTCAGCTAAGTCCAATTCCTGAACAACCTTGGTCTACTGTAGCAACTGATATCTTTGAGTGGAACAATCAACAATACTTAGTTCTGTTAGACTCTTATTCAAATTGGTTTCAGATTGATCTGCTACCTAACCTAACCTCAACTGCTGTTATTACTAAGTTGAAATGTCACTTCTCAGTTCATGGTAGTCCACACAAAGTTCTTTCTGACAATGGTACTTAATTTACTAGCCAGTTGTTTCAGAAATTTGCAAAATAATGGCACTTTCTAAATGTCACTAGTAGTCCTGAATATCCTCAGTCCAATGGTCTAGCTGAATGTGCAGGGCAGAGTGCAAAGCAATTACTTGAAAGGTCAAAGTGTGACAATACAAAGGTATTCTTGAATTTGCTTAATCTCAGAAGCATACTATGTAATGATATTCTTGGCTCACTTGCTCAAAGACTACTTTCCAGGCAAACTAAAACTATGCTACCTATTTCTTCAAGTTTGCTGCAGCCTATATCTAAGAACACTAAAACCATCAAGGCTCAATTGTTTAAAACGCATAATATCCAGAAATCTGTTATGACAGATCAGGCAGATTACTTTGTCTGTTGAGCGAAGGAGAGATGGTACGAATCCAGACAACAAAAGGTTTTGATTGAATAGAAAAGATTACAGGCATCTGTGCTGAGCTGAGATCTTACTTGGTAAATTCCAAAGGTGTGGAGTATAGGAGGAATTGCAGTCATCTTCTTTGTGTACCAGAGTCATCATTATCATTGCAATCACAACATTGTTTCTGTGATGCGGACTCTAAACCTAAGAGTAATTCAAACACTGTTTCCAGACCAGAATGTGTTCAAAATTCTGACTCCATTCCAGAAAGGAATTTGAACATTCCACGTCAACCATTTTACAGAAACTGTTCTAGCTGCTAAATTTAATACCCAGTTTTATGTCACACGATATGGAACAGTATTTAAGCCAAATGTGAAATATGCAGCAATGTGGACTTGATTGTACATACATGTGTATTTAATATTATATAATGCATGACTAAAGATTATCTGTGATTTCTGCATGACAAATAGTCTCATAAAAATTGCAAGATCTACTTCTCAAAGAGGGAGGATGTAGATCATAATGTAAAGTGTGTGCTATATCTTTAAGAAGCATACAAGACTGTATGTGCATGTATATAAAGTCCTCACACGTGTAATTCTTAGTGCCATTTTGAAGGAGCAGCCAGAGAGTGAGCATGCATGATCACAGTTGTTAGTTTGTACATAAGTTACTTAGATTAGTCAGTAAGCTTTGTAGTGATGTGTTTGTATAAAATAAAGCTGCTTGAACAGAACCCATGGAGACTCATTATTCATGTCCCAGACATGAAAGCAACACCAATAATCAACCCCCCCAAAAAATGGAAAGATATAAAACAACTAACAAGGCAATCCTTCAACTCCAAAGCTTTCCCACTGATAATCTCCCTAATTACTTTAAGACAAATCCATCAAAGGATTATAGAAACTTTATTATCCCTTCCATTGAAACCATCCCCAACATATTTCTTAACCTTGTCTCCAGACAACAAACTACTCACAGTAACCCTCAGCTCAAATGTACATTCTTGCAGAGTACACACTTTTGCACTGTGTCTGAGAAGGAAACTAAAAGATTATTAAACAAATGAAGCTCTCCAACTCTCTCTTCATTTCACTCCACTCTAATTTCCTGAGGAAAGCAACACACAAAAATAGTCAAAACCTTAAGTTATAATATTTCATTTACCACAGGAAATGCAGCACCAGCCCTGAAATATACTATCATTATACCTTATCCTAAGGTACCCTAGCTCAAAGCCCATAAAGACTACCATTCTATCTCCACTCTTTGCTTATAAATTGCAATCTAAACACTTTAATAACTATGGGCTTCTATTTCATAGACAGTTTGGCTTAAGAAATGTTTTTTGCACAACAATCACTATGCTCTCAGCATCTGACACTTTCCATACTAACCTAAATGACAGTCTCCTTACAAGATGCAACCCATGTAAACTGACAAAATGTAATATAAAGCTGCTACTTTGTTAGAAATTGACAAGAACTATATAACATTCATCTTTATTAAAACTGTACAATAACTGTATATAAACTTTCTAAGGATTTGCAACTATTTAAACCTAATGATCTATCCTATTTGAAGTATATAACTTAAGTTTACATACACCATTTATTGTCCCTGAGCCCAGGTTGTAGCTGAAAAGGGTCTGTGAGCCAGTCCACCTACCTGACTACCAAATAGTAAATGAATAAAAACATAAATAAAGCCTTAGACATTGAAGGACAATGGGCTCCTAGCATAGAACACTCTGTCAGCACCCAGATCACATAATTCTACAAATTTTCTTCTACACACCCCCATCAAACCAGATACTGCAGTTTGATAAAGAGGATTTTTCCACTGGTCATGACATGACAGTTCAGACCCACCACTGGAAGATGTGATACCTGAATCCCACAACCTGCTTGGCAGAATAACTGGTACTGCATTTACCTCTCACAACACTACCTCTTATGACTGTGTTGGCAGCAGCTGCCACTGTGTGTCCCCAACCACCTGTACAAGAGATGATGACTTTGCCCAGACGACACCCTAATCTCCATGAGTGTGGTTATATCTGATGCAAAGTGTGACCAGTTCATACACTTCCTTGCACAGCCTGGATGTGACAATACATGCATCATTTTATTCTGTATTGTCTTTTTGTCTTGGTCCATATATGTGGGCCAGATATAGTCTCTTCACTACTGTTATTACACATTGCACTTGACACTACCTCACATGTGGTAGTGTTGCTGCCATGTCATCTCCAGACTCTAATATCTACTGTTACACTACCAGTCCTACTATCATGCTGGCTTCTACTAGGGCATTTGCCTGCTGCTGTAGCTGTTTCTGCAAAGCCATATCATTTAGTATGGCACACAAATCACAAAGATTTTATTGCAGGTGTCTGGAGCCTCTTGTCTCTTGCAGCACTCTACCTTATGTGTCACATCAGCAGAAGTGTCTCTTTTGTTGTCCAAACACATGATGAATGACAGTACTCATTTCTTTGCCATGGTCCACAGGTTGGAGATGAAGGCCATCATGCACAACTCCAAAGCATATCCAGCATCACCTGCAACACAGCAGTCATTTTATTATATGTGGTCTGCTCTCTACTTTCATGGTATGCTTGTATACTTTCCTCTGTACCCCACCTTTGTGTGCACCTACCAACTATATGACCCTATGTGAAGATCCCCTGTACAAACCTGTACTATAAGTTATACAAGTTATACATGTCATATGTGCAACTTATAAGAACTGGTGCATGAACACATTATATAAAATGCCTGGGGCATAGCAGACCACCTGAGATTTGAGGGAATAGAAGACCTTCCTACTGATGTATGTCATTTCGTGTGTACCTGCTAGGTCCTTGATGGCAATGTGTGCACATTTTATGGTTCCAGGACCTCAGTGATATGGCTTATGGTTCAGAATGCCTGCTTAGTAGTGATTCTCTCTTTTATATAGTCCCTCCATACTCAGCATCATGAAGTCAAGTAGCAGGTGTAGAATACCTGAGACTGATGCCTCCAATATTTGTAACAGGCTACTCTAAGTCTCTGAAAGGTTCCATTAACTAAGATAGTTAATGTTCCACATATGTTTGTGTCCAGTTTGAAGTGCAGTCCCTCATTCCTCTTAATTCCACTTGTGGATGATAAGTCTCCTATCAACACAGTACTGATCCACTATCTGCTCATCCATGAGGTACTGATATGTAAGGCTCTGGCTGTCCCTTCTGTGATGTTATGGATGGCCACTATGCACAACGTAATAGGCATGTTGGTCACTACAACAAGTTGTTCATCAATAGCCATTGCTTATTCATAGTGCTGTACATCAAAAATATATAGTTTTGGTCTGTGGGGCAGTTTACCCATTTAGCTGTTTTACACATTTCTAAATATGTTGCTATGTTTGATGTTATAATCTGTATAAGCTCTATGCCTCATTTCCATATCATTAGGTCATTTGTATGCGCTGCACATAGTGTTACTTTTTACATTTCAGAGTGATGCTATTAGTGTCATTGAATCACCCCTTTGTACTGCTGCTGCCTGTTCTAGCTCACTCTCCAATTTGAGATACACATCAATAAATCCTGGTCAAGGGGTCTGGCATATTTTATAACAAGTAAAATGTTTAAGACTTTAAACATCTTAAAATAAAGTGATTCAATATAAAATAAGCTTGTTTCTAACCTTCCCTTTACCTTGGTGATGTGTGTGGCATCACGCATGTGACACCATTCCCGGGATTCATGAAAGCTCTGTACAAGAATAAGTCTATTCTTGCATGGAGTGGATCATGCCCATGCAGCACAGCAGCAGGCCTTGCATATTCATGAAGGAGCACTGCTGTATAACCTGCATGGATACTATCCATGACCAAGTGCAGGGAGCATGTCACAGCAGTACCCAGACATGTTACATGCCCCCTGTACTCAGAAAGTGTTGTTACGGCACTGTTAAATATAAACAACAGTTGTTTGTGGACATACTGCAAAACTATTGAGATATTCGCAGACTGTCCAGAGGTTTGTCCACATTTGACCATTGAAGGCCAAAGTAAAAGTACATAATTACAGACATCTGATTGCCAGACATCATACATGTTATAAAATTCATGCAATGCAAAACCAGTTATTCTAACAACATGTAAGGTTTGTTAAAGAAAATTTTAAAATCACCCCTATGAATGTGTCTTTTTGTTCCCCACATTACTTATGACTTTGTCCAGATGTCTCATTGAAAGAGGTTGGAGGTATGTGCACACTCTTTTTTTTTAATTATCATCCCCAGTAAAGTTTAAGCGCAGCTGAGCAGGTGTGTGTACGCCGCGCAGCTGTGCTTAGCATCACTTAAAAATCTGAAGGAGCTAAATAGAAATATACAAATAAAACTATAAAGCCAAAATAGTGTAGTGGTTAGAGCTTCTGCTTTGCATGCAGTTATTCACAGACTGAGCCCCAATGAAGTCTGTTCACTTTTATTTGTAAAAGCAGTATTAAACGTCTGATGTTTTACTAAATGAGATAGTAAATAATATTTATCAGTCAGGGTAGTGTAGCAGGTCCAAAATTGAGGTGTCAGTCCAGAAAAGATGTGAAACCTCCATATAAATACACGTGGCCCATACAGTATAGTCATACAAGAATAAATGTAAATGAAAGCACATAGGGGTATCATGGATGATAAACATAAAATTATAATATGTCAGTAATAATGAATGAATCCCATACACCTGATAGTCTATAAAATGAAATTTGAGCAATGCTGACTAGCAGTCAGCTGTGCTTAGCTGGTGTAAGCATTGCTTAAATATAAATGCTAAGCATTGAGTAGCCCAGCTAAGCAGATTTGCGCACTGGTAAGCAGTGCTCAACATCTGACCCTGTAAGCACTGGCAACCTTAGCTAAGTGGGTTTGTCCATTGCTTAGCTTAGCTCAGCATATTCAAAAATGGTCCAGTGATGGCAAAGGGCTGGAAATCAGCCCTATTTAAACCTTGCTGGTGGGAATACAGCCCATAATCTGTTGTAGCTCATCACTGCAGGTACTATGGCTGGAGTTGTTGAGGGATCGCGCTTTTGGGCACAGCACTGGGGCATTCAGGAGTCCAGGGTCATGGCTGGACTCTTAGTGAAAGCCCATGAGGGGAGACTGCTGCAAGGCCAGTACCAGCACTCCCAATACAAAGTGGAGGGCCTGGGACCATCTCGAACATGAGGTCACCAGTGCCACTGGCATACCTCATCCTGGTGAGCAGGTCCAGCACCATTTTGCTGACCTGAAGCATAGAAAGAGGGTGCTTTTGGGCCAGTGCATCCAAGATGCATGGGCAGGAATTGTCCCAGATGTGTGTAAGTATCAGTATCAATTAGTGTTTGCCAAATTCCAGCCTGTGTATGTGATGGATAGGTATGCATAAATGTTTCTCTATCTCCTGTACAGCTGCAGATTACAGGGTCATGAACGTGGATGCCCACATTAGCAGGCTGCTAAAGCTGCATCCTGAGGCTGGTGAGTACAAATCTAGCTTGTAGTATTCATGGCAAATAAATAGAAAGGAGTAGAATGTCACCTGTCAGTATTTTAAAAATGTGTATTGTTTGTACTGAATAAATGAGACATTAATGGAGTAATAGTGACATACATGGTATATATATCAATAAAAGTTTCAGTACCTGTCAATAAAACTCAAAAGCCCAGACTGGTTGTGTTTACTTTGGCATATGGTGGTATGAATCTAAATGTCTACAGGTTCTGCACAGCAACTATGGCTCTGAAAGAATTAAGTAATTGAAGCTCATCTGACAAAAGATTGTGGAGTTGTAAAACAGGAGATTAACTATATGAAATGTTCCATGCACCAAGATCTGATCCCTGAATAGTAATGTTGTATTAACCAGTGATTCCCAGACTGTACTATGTCAAAGTATGAATACACAGTATAAGAACTATTTGCCATGCATCAATGTCAGAATTACAAGGTCAGATTGTACAACCAAGAGAATATTAGGCAGAAAACAATCAAGCAAGAGACAGCAGTTATTCAATAGCTCATTCTGATGGAACACAGACTTGTATTTTTTTGCACAAACAGGCACAGTTTGAATCCCAGCAGTGGTAGTAAGCTGCATGCATAATTTCACCCAGGAATATGTGAATAAGTGTAGAAACAGTCAGGTAGTGTTAACAGAAATTTTCTTCACATGTCTGCCAGGTAAGAAAAGGTATATATTAGCTGTAAGAAGTCTGTACTTATACACTGTGTACAACACCCACTGTCTAACCCCAAGGCTGCAAATGACAGCAAGATAAGTATATACACCAAGTAGTCTCCTCCGATAAATGTCCCTCAAGTGTCACACTGTCACATCTAGTGGTCACTGCTGCCAGCCCCCAGGGTGACCAATAGAAATCAAGGCAGAGTATGGCAGTAGCACACACACACACACACACACACACACACACACACACACACACACACACACACACACACACACACTATGAGTGCACATATGTAACCTTGACTATGTGAATATGGGTAGAAACAGTCAGGTAGCGTTAACAGGCATTAGCTCCACAGGTCTGCCAGGTAAGGGAATGTTCATATCAGCCTTAGAAAGGCATAATTAATACACTGTGTACAAACATACCACTGCCATCTCAAGGCCGTAGGTAGAATTAAAGTGAGGTCATACCTGGAGAGTAATGAGTTGAGTAATAATCATTACAGTTGTGAGCAATTGAAACCTATACAGTTGTTAACTGACATCTCTCTCTCTCTCTCCCCCACCCTATCTGCACCAATAATCTATACAGATATATTAAAGGGTATATTTTTCACCAAACCTATTGTTGGGACATGTGACATGTGTCCTATTGTTCTACAAATATTTAAACATTTGATTATTAATGTTCCCTGTTCAAATACTATCATTGATGGCCTATTGCTATCAATGTAACCTGCATGCTGTTATAATGTCCACTGTGCTTCCATATATGCATGTGTTCTGTTTGCTATACAACTGTTTCAAATCTGTTTTATGGGGTCAATTGGAACACTCATGCATGCTGTTATAACTAATCCTAGAATGTGCTGTTCATGACGAACCAACATATGTTGTAAAACCTCAATACCATAGCACATCTGGGAAAGCCGATCCCAGTGGATCTGCCTGTCCTGCTTCATCTGGCCATGGCACCAGGTCCCAGCACATCTGGGATGCAACCTTGGACCTCCTCATCTGCTGGTCCTGCACCATTTTCAGGTGGAACCACCTCAGGGGATGGGGCCCGTCCCCGCCAGGAGCAGGCATGGACAGGACACCATCATCTGTCGTCAGGTTCAGGGTTTCATGTGTAGTGAACTCCAAAAGGAGTTTGGAGATCAGCTATGCCAGCTTGAAGGCCACATAGCGCACCTTGAGGGCCAGCCTGCCCCTCCTGCTCAGCCCCCAGCACAGCCACCTTTGGGACTGTGAAGGTGGAGTGGTGACTGCCCATGGGTGGGGACCTCAGTCCCACTGTATCCCTTTGAAGGCTCATGGGTGTCCGATTCCCAACCACCTTCCCTGTCCAAGGTGTTTACCCCCATATGTGGTCATATATCACTCCTGTCTGCTGTCTTGTCTGTCATTTCTGTCTTCCTATCGAACCTACCTCCCCAATTATACCTACTATCCTTCCCCAACATCCCACTCTCAGCTTAAAAAAAAGGGCAATCTGTTCTCAAAAAAAAATCACGCCTCATACATAGCTGTTAATTTCACACATGTGTCTATTGGACACATGTAATCCAGTCCAACTGGCTTGACAGCACATTACTGTTGTCCGCACCCCTCTCTCAGAGGTTTGAGTGTCCAAATTTACCTCCAAATTTTATAGAAGTGCACAACTGTTGCTGTAGAAGAAATGGACAGCTATGGCCCTTCCCTACTCCCATCCCGCACATCCCTAGCTATCTCTCATATTGTTTTTCCCTCTGCATGCCCCTTTTTTCACCACTGTCCTATCACCCCTTTTTTCTTTTCTTTTAAAGAAATTAGCTTGGGGGTAAGCGGGAGTAAGTGGCAGTAAGCAACAGTAGGTGGGAGTAAGCGAGTTTGCGCAACACTAAGATACGCCTTCACAGTTTGAGCATCTGTATGCTTAACCGTGTGTTGGCATCACTTACCATCATGCAAACCCGTGCAAACTTGCTGACAACTGCTTAAAACTGCCTTAATTACCATGTCTCCATCAACTATTGTTCTGCCCAACAACAAAATAATCTGACCTGCCAATCGAACCCAGGACCCTGTACACACTAGTCAGCACAATGTACCACTACACCATTTGAGCTGTAGCAATCTCTGTTGCTTTTTCAAATATATCATTCAGTACAGGTATTGAATAGTAGTGAAAAACACTGTTGAATCCACCATGTTTCTATATAAAAATATACACATATAAGATATGTATGGTGAGATAAATATGAGAAAGTATATACAATTATTTATAGAGATATACATAGCGTGTGGTGTGTGTGTGTGTATATAAATATATATACACATAAAAAGGATATACATATATATGCTTATAACATGTAGTGGAATCATACATCAACACCATACCTCTCAACCTCTTACTGCAAGAATTTCGGCCAATGGCTGTGAAAGTGGGGGAGCAATGGGCCAAAACTAGGTACATAATATAAATATTGCTCTTATATATGTGGAATGTTGCTAGAGTAACAGGGTAAGTTTCAGCATACATGTTGTTAAGGATGTGTGTTCAGAAAATGAAATGTATGCTAACACTTACTGACAGGAATATTGACATCATCACATTGATGTACCAGAGAATTACAATTAAGGAATGTGTAGAACAGTCCAGAAATATGAGCAATAAACCTGAACATTCTGACACAATCTGACCAGTTGAGAGGTATGCTCAGAACACCTTGGTGCAATGAATCTGGACCAAGCCTGACAAAGTGGAGGGTGGAAGCCATGAAAATAAGGACATATCTCAAATACCGGAGTAGATAAGCTGACACAGTTGCTGCAGTAACTCCCTCCTTTCTGTTCTAACATATATTGACTGATATAGAAAAAGTCCAAAACCCAATTAGTTCCCACTAGTTATTGAATTAATTCCTTACATCATCCCACTGATGTGTCAAAAATATACAACATATATGAGGGCCAGGCAACAGTACATCCCACAAATATCTGGACATAACATCATAGTGGGGAAACTACACTGAGCTGCTAGGCATATCACCAAGCACTGTCTAAACTACAGTCAGACTGACACAACAATAACCCAAATCTACTATGGGGAATTGCACCTGTATTTGTAAAGGTTTCAGGTGCTACAGGGATGTAACAGCACTGAAAAACAGACACCAGTGTGAAAGTGCATACCCACAACCAAGTCCACCACAGTCACATTCACATACTGGTAAGTCAAATGAGTATAAGGACTGTGTGAACAAAACCATTAGCATGTTTGCCACTCACACATTACCCCTACATATACTGGCCCAATTCACAGTGTAGTATGATGCATGCCCATGGTACGGGACATGTCTCAGTCCTCCCCCTACAAACATATACAGTTGATAGAGCACCAGAAACTGGGGCAGTATGCAAAGTCAGATAGAAAAGGAACCATAACACTTACATCTACCCCCCCTACACAGGCCAAATATCATATTCACAATACACTGCTACACAATCCTGACAGTCTGTCAACAATCACCAGAAATACACAGACCTCCCAACTGTACAGAGTCCCACAGAATTTCCAGGCTTTGTCCTCATATATAAGGCCTCTTACACATAACATGGCTGGCAGTCTGATACATCACTGGGATGATATCAGGAATGAAGTCACTAAATAATGATATACCATACTTATCCACCTCTTACTGTATGACATCTGGACAAAGCCAAACATACTCAGGGACAGAGGCCCAAATACAGGGGCATCATTGACATATTGCTGTTATAAACTGAGAAATTTGCTGGTGTAACAGGGTTTGTTGTAACATATCCGCTCTGAGGGATATGATGTCAGAAACACAAATGGATGTTACCGTTTACTGACTGCAATCCTCAGAGTATGCTACTGAATTTCCAAAGACAAAACACATATAAGAAGCCAAATATAAGTGTCCAAACTAAAACCAGTATACAGATCGCCATACAGTTGAGAGTTATGTCAACCACATAACACTGTCAGACTTAAAATCACGCAGAACAGCCATACTGACACAAACCCTTTCAAACTAACAGTACTTCAAATGTATAACAGCAATACTTACATTCAGTCTCTATGTCTGGAAAATTCACCCCCAGATTGTCGGGCTGTCTTCACAGTGTTTGTTGTAACAGGTATTTCCAACTACCTTCTGTGATGTTGTTTGTCACACACCTCCATGAAGTCTTCCTCACAGGCAAGGTAAAGAGCCAATGCCCAGATGAAGTACTCAGTTATAGGAGTGTGTTTCCATGCAATTGTCTATTGTAATGATACCACAGCTATTCTACATGCAATTATCAAGTGGGGTACTCCAATTGGTGCACAAGCCATCAGCTGCTCATGAGCATTACCTACAAAAGGCAAGCTACTGCCTATGCAAAACAGATGTATACCCTATTTCCCGGAGAGAGAGAGAGAGAGAGCGAAAGAGAGAGAGAAACAGACAGAAAAAAACAAACAACAGCAAACAGGATATAACCACCTACACTTGAAATAAAAATAGATATGTCAAACAAGTATGCATGTAATGGACTGCAGTAAGGGGTATGTAATAATGGGAAATTGGAAGTTTAACATATATGTCACAACAAGACTTGCTGTACTGATATATTGCTGATCAGAACCTATGGCCATAGCATTTGTGTCTATCTGCAGTGACACAGAATACAGCTCAGGTCCCTGAGTCACCCCAGGAAAGGATGCCTCATATATGACTACTGCTGGAATGTGTATTGAACAATACTGACTGTGACACTGCTAGGCCAGCTACTTCCACATGTATATCATCTGGACCAACAGCCTTTTCTTTCTTAAACCTCTTCATAGTTATCCTTACTTCCCCCTTGATACTCTGTTGCACTTCCTGATTCACCATACCTACATCATCAAACCAGCTCTCTCTCTCTCTCTCTCATTCAATAGCCCATCAAAGTACTGTTTCCATCTGCTCTGCACACTCTCCTTGCTTGTGTGTACATTTCCACCATTATCCTTTATTATCCTTATTTGCTGAACATCCTTCCTAGCTACTTGCCTCTGCCTAGCTAATTGGTACAGGTCTTATCCTCCATCCTTGGTGTCTAACCATACATACAACCCTTCAGATGCCCCATCTTTAGCCTTTGCCACCACTCTCTTTGACATTCACCCCATCTCCCTATACTCCTGTCTACTTTCTTCATCTGTCTGAAAATCTCAGTTCTCCTTCAACAACCTCTTTCTCTGTATACTTCCCTGTACTCCCTCATTCCACCACCAAGTCTCCGTGTCCTCCCTCCTCTGTCCAGATGGCACACCAAGCCCCATTCTACTCATCTCCTTTACTAGCTCAGATGTAGTTATTCAGATATTTGGTAACACTTCACTGCCACCCACTGCCTATCACAACTCTTCCCTGAACCAACCTTGCAATCACCCTTTTACAGTATCCATCATTTTCTTCATGGTGCTCCCTCACACTTCTCCCCCTCTTCTTGATCACCAATGTCATCCCACAGACCAACATTCCATGCTGCCTAACTACACTTTCCACTGCCACCTCTTTACAGTTTCCATTCCCCTTCAAACAGGCCCCCCTTCATAGGAGATAATTCACCTGTGTGCATCTCCCTCCACTCTTGTATGTCACCCTATGCCCCTCGGTCTTGTAAACATACATATTCACCACAGCCACGTCCAACCTCTTTTGCAAATTCCACCACCATAACACCTTCTGCATTCCTTGGCTTATCACCATACCTACCCATCACTTCTGCAACCCATCTGCCCCTTCACCAACTTGCACATTGAGATCTGCTGGAATCACCAGTCTCTCACCATTGGGTATACTCATCACCACTTCATCCAACCACTCCAAAGTACTCCTGTCTCACCTATCACATATGTAACTAGCGGAGCAAATGCACTAACAACTGTCATCATTACACCATCAATACCTAATCTCATAAACATCACTCTACCCAACACTCTTATCACCTCCAAAAACACCCTTGGCATAATGTTCCTTCAGTTTAAACCCTACACCATGTCCACCCCCATACAGGCCATGATAGAAATATTTGTACCCAACTCTGATACACACAGCTGTAGCCCCCTTCCATCTGGTCTCTGACACACCCAATATAACCACTTTTCCTCTGTCCATCATATCAGTTAGATCTGTCCCCATACCAGTCATACTTGCAACATTAAAAGGTCCTACCCTCACTACCACACTCATAGCCTTTCTCCTCTCTGCCTGCTATATCAGCGTCTGACATCCTCCAGTTATTTTACATTAAGAAGATTCGTGGTCTGCACTCTTGTGGGAGGAGAGGCTGGACTCTGCCCTTCTGAGCTGGGAATTTCTGGTAAAAGGCTTATAGTGCCTGCATATTTCAACTGTTTCTTACTGAAATTGGTACACCTTGGTTGCTGTAGCAGAGACTAGATCCAGGCCTGCTGAATCTAGCTCTGTTTGTATGCTTGTTTTTGTTTGCTTGTTATTTCCCTGCTTGTTATTTCCCTGAAACGCTAATACAACCTAAAACGCGTCTTTTCAGCGCTTCTGTGGATCCGTAGTGATATATGCATTGCTTACTGTACTCGTTTCCTTGTTTCACTTAAAAGAAAGTTACTGTTTGTCATTTTTGCACTTAAGTTACCTGTAACACATTGCATTTAAGTTACCTGGCACTTGCTCACTAAAGGCACTTGCTCACTAAAGCAATTATATAAGTCAGCACTAAAAATTAAAAGCACTACACTCTCACAAAGTCCTCTTGAGTACCTTGTTCCCCGTTGGCCCTTGTTTTTTCAATTATAAAGGAATTCCAAATACTATTCTAGCATGTCCAAAGGTCAGTTGTCAAACTTCTCTCCGGTCCAGCTGGTGAATCTGGGAATCTTGAGGCAATGTTACAACTGCCTCATGTACACAGACAACCCTCTCCTCCTCCCAACAAATTTCAACACATGTGAGAGATGCATCCATATAGCCAAACTGGAGGCTAAGCTCTCTCAACTCAATACTGGCGTAACCAGTCAGGAGGAGAAGGAAACCACACTTAGTACAATTCCAGTCTCACATAGACCTACCACGACAGCAAACCAAACACATAAACTCACAAAAACATACTCGGAGGCTCTAAATAAAAATCTGCCTAAGCAGCAGAGACCTCCAAAGCAGACACACAAGCAACCGCTACCCCAAAACAAAACACGTGCAACACATAGCTCACAAAGCCAGTGTGTCGAACAGTCACAGCCCATAAGGCTAAACAACACACCTGATACACTTGTAATAAGTGACTCTATCGTCAGGCACACTGACGCCCCGCTCACCAGGCTGAACAAGGAGAAGGTCATGGTGAGCTGCCTGTCGGGCGCTAGGATCCGCCACATAACACAAGCACTCAGGTCACTCCAAGGCAAGTACAAATATGACTCAGTCATTGTCCATGCTGGTGTGAATGACCTGAGATGTACCTCCCTGGACTACATGAAAAGAGACATAGAGGAGCTCTCTGAGCATGTGGCCCAGGCCAGTATGACCCTGACCTTGAGTAACATCTTACCCTCACCAAGAATGATGCCACAATATGAAGACAAGATGAGCAATTTCAACAATTGGCTTAAGTATTGGTGTCATTCAAGGGATCCAATGCCTGTCAGCCTGGGATGACATGCTCGACAAGCCACGATGCTTCGCTAGGGACAGCTTGCACCTGTCACCCCTGGGCTTTGGAATATTGGCAAAGGCTCTTGCTACCCCATAGTGCCTTTTTAGGCAAGGCTCAAAAGACAAACCCACCTCCATAGGTATCACAAGGGATAAGAAACTAAGAGTAATGCTACTCAATGCCAGAAGTCTAAACCTCAAGATGCATGCACTCGAAACTCTCCTTAGCATGGAGAACATCGATATCTGTGCAGTAACAGAAACCTGGTTCAAGGCTCCTGAGAGCACCCCAGCACTACCAGGTTATACCTCATACCATGCTTTTCAGCCCCAAAACTTGGAGCGACCCACAAAAGGAGGGGGAGTATCAATATTCGTCAAAGATACCCACACCTCCAGGTTGGTGACACAGCACGAAGCATCAGAGACTATCCATGTGCAACTAACAGTGCGTAAAACTGCTTTCAGTTTATAGCCTGCTACAGACCACCCTCCCTAACCCAGGAACCCCACTCGGCCTTCCTGAGAACACTGGAAAATATGAAGGTCTCTCCAAACACCATTATATTGGGCGACTTCAACTACCCAAACATAGCCTGGGAGCATTACTCTAGCTCCAACACCCTAGCCCAAAGGTTCCTAGAACTTATAAACTCAAATGCTATGGAACAACTTGTTACCACTCCCACAAGAGGGGAAAACATACTGGACCTGATCTTCACCAACATGGGGACTCTATGCTCTAGACCAGAAGTGTATCCCTCACTGGTAAGATCTGACCATAAACTAATCTCACTGGATATTCACATCCCGACACCACCCCCTGCCCAGAAAACCACAATGAAAAACTTCTCTAAAGCAAATTTCACACTCCTCAAAACCGAGGTGGAATCCTTTAAAGCCCCCGGGCCTGTGGAAAATACGGCCCAGACCGCAGAATCCTTTATAAATGCATTCTATGAACACCTTCAGGAATGCATGGATCATGCGATCCCAAATAAAACCAAGACCCAATCCTCCAAAGGCAGACGTCCTGTCTGGTGGACCCCAGCCATAAACAAACTATACAATAGAAGGAGGAAGCTACTAAATGATAGAGCAAAATTCCAAAAAGGGAAGGCATCTCTGATCAGTATTAGCAAAAAACTATGGGCACTCATAAAATCGTCTAAGGCCAGCTTTGAGAGAAAAATTGCACAGGACACTAAGGATAATCACAAGGCTTTCTTTACTTATGTTAGGAACCTGGGTGGTAATTCCCAGATATGCTCAGAATTAGTCCAAAATGACAAAAAATACACCAAACCCACAGACATTGCCAACATCCTAGCTGACAGGCTCAGCAAACTCCCCTCCCACCAAAAGGGCAAATATCTATCCCAGCAGAGTGCTGCCCTCCTGACATCTCAGATGCTCAGGTAAGAGCCGCCCTCTCCAAAGCAAAAAGCACAGCATCAATGGGACCAGACAGTGTCCCAGGCTGCATCCTACATGAACTCCAAGAAGAGCTAAACCCAAACATAAAACTACTGTTCAATCTCAGCCTTACTACAGGATATGTACCCAAAGAGTGGCGTACAGCAACTGTGGTCCCTCTCCACAAAGGTGGTGCCTCAACGGATGCTGGAAACTATTGCCCCATAAGCCTGACTAGCTTGGTCTGCAAAGCTATGGAAAGGATCATCATGGACCTCATAAATAAAGATATTGGGGACCTACAGACACTGGATCCTACCCAGTTCAGCTTTGTTAAAGGCAGATCCTGCCTCTTAAACCTGGTTGATTTCTTTGAAACAGTCACCAAGGCCATGGACAAGGGGAAGGTGGTCCACACAGCCTACCTGGACCTCACAAAAGCCTTCGATACAATACCCCACTCGGGCATTATAGATAAGCTCACCAGCTTAAATATAAACCCCTATGTCACTAGATGGGTTTCAAACTGGCTCAAGGACAGAACCCACATGGTTAGAATTGCTGGAGCCATGTCAGACTCCAAACCAGTTACAAGTGGCATCCCACAAGGCTCAGTCCTGGGACCTCTCTTGTTCGGTATATATTTCTCGGAGGTACAGGCCAACACGGAAGGACTGTGGCTGACCAAGTTCACAGATGACTGCAAACTGGGTGCCATTATCGACTCTCCAGCCGACACAAGCATCCTCCAAAAGGGCCTCATAGAAACAGACAACTGGTGCCAGAGCCATGACCTCAAGCTAAACACCAAAAAGTATATAGTCATCCCCTTTGGCAAAAACAAAGTGCCCACAAATTACCACATAGGTGGTAATCCATTAAGTACAGAAGAAGTAATTAGGGACCTGGGGACCCAAGTTGATAGCAATCTCTCATTTGACAACCATGTGGCCAAAGTGGTTAGAAAAACATTTTATATAGCCCACCTAATCATGAAGGGATTCACATCTAGATCAGGGGAGGTCATTGTGCCTCTTTACTCATCCCTCATCAGGCCCATAATTGAGTACATTGCCCTTTTGGGATGTACCTTACCAGACACCTGCAGCAACTGGAAAGACCCCAAAAGTACCTCACCAAGAGGATCAAAGGGCTCAAACAGATGCCATATGCTGCCCGGTTAAAGAAACTCCAGCTCTACTCAGTGGCATACCGCCTGTTCAGAGGTGATCTGTGCCTGACGTATAAAGCCATGTCCAACCCGGAATTAATGGACATGCTGCACCTCAGAAAATCCAAATCCCATCAAGCTACACACTCGAGAGACTTGAACCTCAGCACTGAAATAAATAGGACATGCTGGAGGGACAGATTCATAACCCAGAGGCTCCCTTCACTCTGGAATAAAATCCCAGTCCAGGTTAGGCAGAGTCCCTCATTGACTCTCTTCAAGAGGAATCTTGATGAGTGGATGGGAGATCGTAGGTTTACCCCGGATATCACTTCTGTGTCACTGTTAGACAGAGGCACAGTAGACTAATCTCAAAAAATGGCATAGCAAAATTAATTTAAAATGGGTGGCGAAAGCCAAACACATTCTGGCTATGCTTATAAATGCCCTAGGGCAGATAGCCTAGTATGAACCTATGAAGGGTATGTCTGTGAATGCAAAGGCTACTGTACTATCAAATGACGTATGTGTGTCACATCAATATGAAGAAAGTGTCACTAATCTTGGCCCATAGCCCACCATGTATGTGTGGCTTTTTCCAGATGTCCTGCCCTAACAGGTTGACAGTAATGACTGGGCAGCAAGAGTGTAATTACAGTGTGCCATACTGACATAGAACAGAAATGTATAGCAGGTATTACCTGTGCATATGTATGTATGGGTAAATGTACCTGGCTGCCTCATAACAACTGACATGGGATGTAAAATGTCAAGTAAATAAGCTGTACATGTTGTATACATGTGTAATCTTAGTTTCTGTGCATCCAACAGAGTTACACTTCTACAGCTACTGGTTGTGGTATTGCCCTGACACAGACATGGGTACTAGAATAAGCATGAGTATCACATTGAAATTGTAGAGGTGGCCAACTGTGTTATGACCTTGTGTTCATGACTACTACAAACAGATAGGGTTACCACCTGTCCCACTTTGCGAGGGACAATGCCTCTTTGGGCAGTTGTGTCCTGACAAAAAATATTAAAAATGGCAAATGTCCTGAGATTGTAGGACATAATTATGCCCTATATTGTATGTAATAGTTGCATAAAACAGTTATTCTGCATCTAAAATACCTAAATGTTATAAGAAACAGAATAAGCAACTAAAATGCTACAAGAATAAGCTATTATTTAGGCAAATAAGTTAAGTTCTATCCTACGTACTGACCGTGGGTATGTGTCAGCCTGTTAAATCTGATGTTTGTCCTGAAAATGTCCCACTTTGGCCATTTGAAAAGGTGGCAACCCTTCAAACAGATATATGACCACCCACATAGCTGTATGGCCTCAGTAATACCTTACTTGTAAAACCTGTCTCCACAAAAGTAGAGTAAACCCCTTTGCTGTGGACAGCAACAATGCACAAAGCACATAATGTGATGCTATATTAGCATACAGGGAAAAGTAGGAACAGGCACCAACTGGGCAGCATATCAACCTTTGTCTGGATCAGCATATTAGGTCACAGGTGGATTACTGTAAGGTTAACTATGAGTACAAATTGGAAGCATCCTCTAAGGGCAATCACAAGGCCATCTTCACATATGTCTGCAGTCTAAGAGGCAATGGCCCAACCCAACCTGTAATGGTGGTCAATCACAGCACATACACACACACCATAGCTTCAGCCAACCTGCTACAGACAGGTTTAGGGCAAACATCACCCCTCCCGGCTCACCAACAGTATAGGTGGATATGCACAGCAGATGAACCCCTTCCATTGGCATCATGGATCAGGTGCAAACTGCCCAATCAAAGTTATCAAAAGCAAGTCCCCTTGTGGCCTGACAACATTCCTGTCTGCATCCTACATGAACCCAAGCATATGCTTCCAGCTCCATTACACACTGTATGCAAGCAAAGCCTGAGCACCATTGACATCCCATCTGCAAGGAACATGGCCACTGTCATCCCTCTACGCAAACATAAATGAAGAACGGTGAATTATGCAATGTACTGGACCTGATTGAGGGAACATGACACATCAGGACCAGGAGTACAATGCATGTTCATACAGTGCTGCTAGGTACAAAGGTATGGGGGGAAAAAGGCCCAAAACTAGGGTCATATTGTATAAATTAGTGGTATACAGGGCATACAAATGGTGTACACACTTGTTAGAATGCCAGGTATTTGTGATATACAAAATGAGAGCACAATAGATAATTTCTAAATACTGCCAACCTTTCATGTAACCTATAACCTGTACAATTAAATTGTAAAGCAAACAAATCTGTTAGGGGAAAAATAATCACACATAACAATAGTACAACAACCTAGATGTATATGAGTGCATAGGCTGAAGCTACTACTGTACTGAGGCAGTTTTTGATATAACTACAGCAGTACATCTTATTGGGTACACACTTGGCATCAATTTCACAGACTCTTTGATTAACAGCAGATAACAGTCAGCCGTCTTACCAGGATTATTCTAACATATATCCAGTTGCCTGCTACAGCAACAGCCATGGTTCACATAGAGCTGATGAAGCTGCTAAGGGACCACATGTTTGAGATGTATCAGCCTGGAGTAAAGTACCAAAACATTTCCACAGCATTGCACATACCATGGAACACAGTGCAGACAGTCATCAAAAGGTGGTGAAGATATGGGGCTACAGTGACATTGCAAAGGATTGGCCATTCCACCAAATTCTATGAGAGTACAAGACCAAAACTCGCCAGGGAGGCTGCCAGGAGCTCTACAGCAACAGTGAAGGAGTAGCAAGAATCTCTGTCAAGTACTGGGTGTGTACTACATGTCACAACAATCTTCTGTGGTCTCCATACATTTTGCCTATAGGGTAGGTTTGGAAGATGGCAGCAGTCTTTACACTAAACAATATCCAGGCGTCCAGGCATGGAGAAAGTCAGAAAACAAAACATCAGGTCTCCAAAAAACATAAAAATGTGTTATGGTAATATGGAACCACAGTTGAACTCTTTTGGCACAATTCTGACAGGTTTGTTTGGCACAATAACACCACTGAACATCACCACAACAACACCACTGCCACAGTGAAGCATGGTGATGGCAGTGGCCTGCTTTGGGGTTGCTATTCAGAGGCTGGAACTGGGGCTGTAGTCAAGTTAGAGGGGATTATGAACAGTTCCAAACACTGGTCTCTTGTGGCTCCAATCCTTCTGGTGTCTGCCACATAGCTGCGGTTGGTGAGGAATTCCACCTTTCTACACAACAATGGCCCAAACCATATATCCAAATCAACAAAATTATGGTTTCACCAGAACACATGCAACATTCTGCACTAGGCCAGCCAGATCCCACATCTATGTCCAATAGGATGTATGCAGGGTGACATGATGAGGGTAGTACACAGGGGATGCCCTTGCAATCTGACATAGTTTGAGGTGTTTTCCAAGGGAGAGTGTGCAATCATTGGCAAGTAAAAATGTGCCATGCTGATAGACACCTTCCCAAGAGGACTGAATGCTGTGATTAAATCAAAAGGTGCTTTGGCATAGTATTACTTTAAGGGTGTGCACACTCATGCAACCAGCCTATTGCACCTATTTCATTTACCATATGTTACCTGTAACTGATGTGTATGTTCTTCAGTTGGATTGCACAAGTTATATGTCATATGAAATGATGGCAATGTTATGACCTGATTTCTGATATCTCATGTGATATATCACAAAAACCTGGCATGTTAACAGGTGTGTGTACACTTACTATATCCACTGTAAGCTTGGAAAGTTGAAGTTGTTTGAGTAACCAGCTTTGTTTTAACATACATGTACTGCAGATTATTCAGTCTGCATCTCAAATTAGGACATTAATTAGTGGCATCAATCCACAGGTCAACCCAGCAATTTATCAAACAGAGGAGATATGAGGAACAGACCAAACATATGAGCCACACATCTAGACATTCAGCAAAACCCTGTACAGTTGGGAGGTATGTTCTGTAGGTGCTGGTGCTATACAGGTGAATAGCAATAATTTACATGGATGCAGTGTGTGCTAGGTGAAGGGCCATCACCTACTAACACCACTCACATATCCCAGAGGTGTATATTAGTAGTAACAGTAATTGGAAATGGCTGCACTGCATGATGCTGAGGGTCTGTCCAGAGTGTCTATGTTATTATCTGACTGTGTGTCATGAATGTGCCCAGTCGGCTAATGTGAGGTCTGTGTAATGTCTTTGAGGCACCTCACCTGTATGTGTGTGTGTGTGTGTGTGTGTGTGTGTGTGTGTGTGTGTGTGTGTGTGTGTGTGTGTGTGTGTGTGTGTGTGTGTGTGTGTGTGTGTGTGTGTGTGTGTGTGTGTGTGTGTGTGTGTGTGTGTGTGTGTGTGTGTGTGTGTGTACCAGCAAACCTTATAGTGCCGGTAGTAATTTACATATGTTGTTTTTCCCTCATGGCTGGACATGGTGGCTGCGGTCCCTCAAGCTCTGATCCTGATGTCAGTGTCTCTGCAGACTCTGACCATGATGATACTCTTATTGAGGCACAAGTGGGGGTGTCAGGGGCTGAATCTGTGCCATCAGTTGGCATCCCACTATTGTCAACCCCATCCCCGCACACAGTCACAATGTCCACACATACCACATCACCAGTGGCCACAGATAATAAACAGTTGGCGGGTGGTGGCATGGAACAGGCTACTGTGATGACTATGGCAAGTTAGGGTGCAGACACTAGCCATAGCCAGAGTGCTTGTGAGGTCCCACACAGACAGATGGGCAGGGGTGCTCAGAGGAGGATTGCAGCCCATCGTGCCCCTGTTGCAAGTTCCACAGCAGCAGTCACCAGACGCATGTTTTGGGCCATCATGGAGGCACAAGCATGTAATGAACATAACACCAGACATATACGCAACCTTGTGGATTAGCACATCCCTGGTGTCCATGGTGATATTCCTGAACTAACTGTGGCATCCATGAGCATACTGAGTTCATGGATAGATTGTGGGGGGAGACCTTGGCACTCCTTGACCGTGGAATATCTGTGCTTGAGCATTTGGCAGATGATGGCCAGCAGCCACGTGGATGTAGGGCAGCAACACGATGAGCTGAAGGTATACGTAGCCATGCACCATCACGTTCCCATACTGGCGGTACCATCAGCACTACTGAAGGGGTGTGCTGTCCACACCACGATGTAGCAGGCCATGGGCATGTGGTCCTGGCTGGTCCCAACAGGGACACAGATCCAGCAGGCAGCAGTCACCATTGAGGAGTAGTACTGCATCTGGACTTGGCCCTGGTGGTGCCAGTGGTGATACCCCCGGCTGGCCCACTTCCCGTGTCTATAGCCAGAGATGGTGAACTGTACACTCTGTCAGGTACAGCCCACAGCTGTCCAAAATACCCCTGTGTAGGGCACCCACATGGCATGACTGCATGCATACAAACACACACACACACATCACCATCAGACAAGTCACCTCATGCATACACACACACACACACACACACACACACACACACACACACACACACACACACACACACACACACACCACCTCAGCACATCCCATTTAATGAACACCCCCCCCCCAGACACACATGATGTCAACCATATGGCCCAGCCTAGGCTTCTGGCTAACCCACACAGCACCCTGTGCATATGGTGATACCTGTGCCACATCCTTGCCGTCCATACCATCAATGTAGGGACATGCTAATATGGGTCTGATGCACAGAGTGACTTTAGTAGAGTGTAGCTATTTAATGCTGTGTAATGGATACACCTCAGAGTGTGTGTGTACCATTCAGCCAGAATGAATTATTGGTGTTAGTAACACTAAGTGAATTTGTTCTCACATGCTGTATTCTGTTTGTGTTCCAGATGTCTGTGTGTCAGCAGGATGTGGCACTGCAGACATCACCAATGGGGGGTATGGCAGTGTTGTAACACATCAACAATGTCATAGCAGAGGTACAGCTGTATCTGCACACATTTCCCAGGTATGTGTAACAGTTCCTGTATGTGTCTCACAGCTTATAGGGTTGAGGGGCTGTATATAAGTCTATGGTGGTTGACATCAGCTCTTGTAGAGTGACAATGGTAAGTGTGGTGGGTGGAACACACCTCAGATTGCTAACGCCCTCAACCCCAGAGGATATTGTGTCAACCAAACACACACAAAATACTGTTCACACACACACACACACACACACACACACACACACACACACACACACACACACACACACACACACACACACACACACACAGGATCACAGTTTCTAGTGTTGTGTTTGGAACCCCTACCTATCAAGTTATGGTACCACACTATTATGCGGTTATTGCAGGTGGCACAGGGCTTCTAGTGTGATGAGTGTTACAAGGCACCTGTAAGGTGAATAACATCACATGGCCTTGTGAGGTATGGAAATGGTGGGTGTACTGGGTGTGGGAGTACTCATAATAGTGTCACATACAAGTCTACACACTCACATTCTCTGCTATACACACCAATGCACACACGCCCACACAAACTTGCCAGTACTGACATCAGCAGACCAACCTATCTTGTTATTCATACAATACTATTCCATACTGTTGCACAGGGCTTATAGGGCTGAAGAGTGTCTATAGATACCATTATGCTTGATGTGAACATTGGACCTCATACAACAGACCTAGGAATGTGTACTGTGAGTGCCATGGCATAAAATTTGAAACCATGCCCATCCAATGGATGTCGTTTTCACACAAACAAGATACTCTTCCCTCACACACATTTGCCAGGACTGAAATTAGAACCCCTACCTATCTATTTATTGTTACTACATTGTTATGCATTTATAACATGGGCCTCAAAGGTTATGGGGTGACACTTGTCCAAGGGTACTTTTGAGGTGAGGGACATCACCAGGCCTTGCAAATTATGACAATGGGTAATGTACTGAGTGAGACAAGCCACAAAATACTGTAACCTACACATATACACACTTACACACAATAATACGCACACACATTTGCCAGGAATCATATTAGAACCCCTAACTATGTAGTTATTGGTATTATAGTGTTATGCAGTTACCACACACACCACAGAGCTTATAGGTTGGGGAGTGTCCCAAGGTACCCATACAATGAATAACATCTACAGCACTTGTAAGGTATGTCAATGGTAGTTGTACTGGGTGAGACGGGCCACCAACTCCTTTCACCCACATGTTTACACACTCACAAGCACTTTTATACACACTGATGCGCACACACACACACACACACACACACACACACACACACACACACACACACACACACACACTTAACAGTACTGAGATCCATAGGTTCAAAGATTCATAGGTGTGTACTTGGCAAATGGCCATGGAGGCTTTACAAGGCTAGCCAATGGGAATACACTGGCATCATGCTACCTGACCATACTCCCCAGTGTGTCTACTGAGTATAGTCACTGGAGTGATCCCAGGCTGGGTATTCTATTCCCCATCCACTTCTCCAGATTTCTCTTGAAGAGGGCCAGTGATGTGCTCTGCATGACATGTATGCGACATCTAATCCATAGTGTGGCCAGTCTCTGGGTTGTGAATCTGTCCCTCCAGCATGTCCTGTTGATTGTGAGGATGGGGTTGAGGTATCTGGGGCATGTTGTGTGGACAGATTGGTTCCATCGGATGTAGCATTCCTGATAGGGTTGGGTCAGACATGGCCATGTATGTTAGGCAGAGATCACACTTAAATAACCAATATGAGACAGAGATTCATTGAAAGTGCTGGAGTCTGTTCATATGGGGCAAGTGTGTAGTACCTAAGATACTCTTTGTGAAGTACATTTGCAACCTTTCCTGTTGTTGCAGGTGTCCAGTGGGGTACATGGCAAATGGGGCATAGTACACATTGATTGGCCTACTGAGGGGAGAGTACAGGGAAACACTGTCCTTTTACTTCCCGGATTCAACACCCTTACTCAGGAGAAGTGACACATGGAAGGACTTTTGGAAGACAGTGGCACTGTGGTGGTCAACAGAGAGCTCACTGTCAACCTGTGTTCCCAGTTCCCTTATACCAACATCAGTGTTCAGTGGACTACCATCAATGTATTACTTTATGGGAACCACATCATACCCAAAGGGGATGGCGGCACATCATCTGGCATTGAACTTATGTCCAGGGTTCGGACAACAGTCATAGGTCTCAGAGAGGCCTTTGTGAAGGATGTCAACCTCAAGTGGGGGGGGGTAATAATAGCACCCACCTTGTAATCATCTGCAAACATTGTCAGCCAGGGTGCCTTCGTATTGAGCTGGTCCTCAGAGGTGTGGATCCCAATCATGAGAGGTCACAGGTCCACAACCTGTAAGAATCCACTCATGACTGTTCAGCAGTCTGACATAGAGCTCTCTGCTTTCACACTCTGGGTTCTTTTCTGTGAGCCAGTTTGCAGGCCACCTATTGATGTAGGGGTTGCTGCCTACCTGAGTGTGTTTATGTATGATTCCTGAGTGGGGAGTGATGTCCAAGGATTAGATGGGCTGCCTATCTTGTTATCTATTTCATACTGTCACATAGTTATTGCACATGGTACAATGCTTATAGAGCTGGAGAGTGTCTACAGGTCCCTCTACAGTAGATGACAACTGTGGGCCATGTAATGTGGACACTGGGTCTTGTACTGGTTGGGCAACAGCAAAAAGTAGCAAAACCCACCCCCCAATGGATATGGGTCTCACACAAACACAACAACCCCCCACAGACAGGATACTGTTCTTGCACACACACACACACACACACACACACACACACTCACACACACACACACACACACACACACACACACTTGTCAGGACTGAGATTAGAACCCCCACCTACCTATTTATTGCTACTACAGTGCTACGCATTTATCGCACACACACCATGGAGCTTAGAGGGTGACGGTTGTCCAAAGGTACTTCTAAGGTGAGGAACATCACCAGCCCTTGCAAAGTATGGCAATGGGTGATGTACTGGGTGAGAGAGGCCACAAAATACTTTAAACTACACGTATACACACACACATTTGCCAGAACTGGGATTAGTACTCCTACCTAACTAGTTACTTATAATTATAGTGCTATGCAGTTATTGCATGTGCCACAAAGCTTATAGGGCTGAGGTCTGACAAAAGGGACTTCTAAGGTGACTGATATCTGCAAAACTGCTAAAGTAAGGCAATGGGGAATTTACTGGGTTTGAATAGACCCAAACTATTTAACTTAAAACACACTTTTACATTTGCCAGAACTGAGATTTGAACTCCTGCCTAACTAGTTATTTGTACTACACTGTTAAGCAGTTATAGCACATGCCACAGAGCTTATAGGGGTGAGGCCTGACAAAAGGGACTTCTAA
This sequence comes from Protopterus annectens, assembly GCF_019279795.1. Classification (NCBI taxonomy): domain Eukaryota; kingdom Metazoa; phylum Chordata; order Ceratodontiformes; family Protopteridae; genus Protopterus; species Protopterus annectens. Next base: position 277,006,735 of record NC_056729.1, on the reverse strand, counting down.
GCTGACATACATCTTCAGGACTAGTAAAGTAGGGCAATGGGAAGTGAACTGGGTGAGAAAGGATTGTTAATTCCTAGATCCTACTGACAATTCTCTAAGTGTATGAGCATGCCCAGTGTGACCTTCTATAGTAAATGTGGGACTCCATTCCAGGGATTGTTGTACTCCAGTCCAGTTTGTTTTGTGCTACAGCCATACCTCTCAAACTGTTGGCGCAGGATATCTGGAGATAGCCTATCAAAATGGTGAGACAGTGGGACATATGGTGGTTATGACTATTTCTTTTAGTAATGTATGGGTTGCTAGGGTTACAGGGTTTGTTTTAGCAGACATCTGACATATATGACATTTGACACTATCATGTATTGTTTCAGTATCTTATGACATACCTCCTCAGATCATTGCAATGATTTACTAGAGGAATACAGGATGGATGATGCACACAGCAATATTACGGGCCAAATGCTAGGCATTCTTGTACAATCCAGCCTGTTGAGAGGTGTGCCTACAACCAATTGACTGCTGGAGCTGTGGAAATGGTCCAGCACCTTGGTGACATATTACAATGGTGGAATATGTGTGCATTTCTCTTCTGGCATGATTTGATTTCCAGTCCACTGTTGGGTAATATAAGTCAGGCAGATTCTGGGTGACAGCAGAATCCAGATAGATTTGTAGGGGATAAGATATGTGGGGGGGTGTCCTGGGTCAGATATGTTGGCCTATAGCTACCAGTACTTTGCATAGGGGGCTTCTCAAAGGTTGACTGTATTTGGAGGGGCTTGTGTGTGTCAGACTGTTTGACCAGCCTGGAGGGTGTGTGTGTGTGTGTGTGTGTGTGTGTGTGTGTGTGTGTGTGTGTGTGTGTGTGTGTGTGTGTGTGTGTGTATGTGTGTCTCACATATATGTATGGCCCACTTCATTTGGCTTTGCTGGCTACATTTTGGGGTCAGGATGTTGTACAGGATGAGTGATCAGGGAAGGGTGTGTTACTCCACATGGCTGTGGGCCAGGGTTCTGAGGGTGCAGACATGTCACTATCTTCCAGGGTTAGGACTGCCTGCAATGAGTGCATTCCCATGTTTAGACTCCAAGCCCTGCCTGTCACCTGTACAGAGTTTCACAGAATGTCCAGATTCATGACTCATATATCTGGTTGGTTACCCAAATGAGTTTGGTTTTCAAGAAAAAGTGTTTTGCAAGTGACTCAGGGTTGAAATCGGATATTACTGACAGTTTACATTGCAGTTTTAGACTTGATACCTTTCAGACATTCCATGCTAATACAATCATTCCATCAACGTTCTAACAATATTAGAGCAGCATTTCAAAGGTGTTCTTCTCTTTGGACCTTTATCACCTCATTATTCATGGCTTTGGCCAGATTTCTGGCTCTCTCAGGCTGGAAGGTTTGCTCCTAGCAGTTAGCAGCATGTCCTTACTTTGCGTTTTGTAGACTATGTTATGTTGCTGTTATTGACCCCATGACACTACCTATTTACAGGGCACTGTGGGTGAGGCATGGGCATTTGCCAGAGGCCTGTAGGCAAAGTGTAACAGATGCAGGCCATCTGTAGCAAGACAGTGCATTCTGATGATCATATATACCCAGGCTGCCAGGCAGTGGACACCCCTGGGATGGCACCAGTAAGTTGACTGGGTGTTACTGACAACTGCTTTCTGTTCATTTTGAGCCATCACTCTAGATGACAGCTGGATGCTGCTTAAGGCTAGGGACATGTTACTGCATTTCTATGGGACTATAGATGGTTGGGTATCACATCTGTACACCATACACATTTGCACCGACTGTGCTGATATTTTCTTAACATTTTGGTTCAATTAAGCATAGTGGTGAGCCCTATCTTTGAGACTACAGGCAAAACAATATCAACCACAGGTCAGATTGTTCTGGCATAACCATTTTTTAGTTTCAGACTTCTTACCTTTCAGAGCTATACTGCCACTGCCAGACCTGCTGTGATATCAGTGTGTAAGTCTGTAGGTGGGAATTTCATTTGCCAGACATTTCTGTATGGTTTTCTACAGCTGATCTGCTGGGTGAGGCTGGGGGTGAGTATGGGACCCCCACTTTGACATCCATGCATGTAATCTATGAACCCCAGTTATTTGGCTCGCCACATATACTGCAGTGGTATTTGTCAACTAGGGTGGTACTGTATAGTGTGGGTAAGCCAGTATTGGTCATACACTTTCTGCTGTCCCACATAGCTGTCAGTTGTCTACTGCTATCCCAGTAAGCTACCCAATTCCCTTGCATGCTTGCATCAATACCATAGATATACTATCAGAACATTCTACTCCACTCATTTATTGTTAGGAAGACTGACTTACCTTGTGCCTGAGGCAGTTGTGAGGACAGTGCTTGAGGGCCTACTATGTTTGATGCACTCAGTACACTGCCTATACATGGTAAGGTATAGGTGATGTGATGTTTGCCATCTATTGTACTGTATGTGTGAGTCAGAGAGAGATATCAGTCCTTCAGTCCCTACATTGTCAGTGTATGTGGTATGCATCTTTCACAAGACCAAGGCATACTGGGCACGCCTCTGTCTGCCTACAGGGGCAGGTTCAGGATGTTTCTCCTCTGAGTCCCTCTGTGCCTGTGGAGACCTTGGCAATGGTGGGATGCTGTGTGGCCCTTCCCAGTTTTGTTCCTGCTGCAGCTGTTTCCACAGGATCATATCATGTAGCATAGCACATACTATGAACATGTGTGCACATGTGGCTGGAGAATACTGCAAGGCTCCACCAGATATGTTAAGGCAGTGGAACCGTGACTTGATCATCCCAAACACACGCTCTATAATGATCCTGGTTTGTGCATGTGCCTCATTATGGCATTCTTGTGTGGGTGTGTGGGCATTTTTGATGGGTGTCATCAGCCACAGCTTCAGTGTGTAACTAACATCCCCAAGCAGATGGCCATATGGGATGTCCACACTGGCAAATACCTGGTACAACTGTGACGAATGCCAGATGTGGAAGTTGTGATAGCTTCCAGGGCTACCAGCACACACATTCATGATAATGCCCTGGGCATTGCACATGACCAGGCAGGTGATGGTGTGGAACCTCTTGCAGTTTAGGTAGACCCTACCCTGGTCACTGGGTGGTGCTTTGATATGGATGTGCATGCAGTCTATACTGTATTTTGCTACATGGTGGAAGAGATGCATCTTGCTGGTCCTGTCCTCATGGGTGCTGGGCAAGTAAATGTGATCAGCTGCATGTGGTTGCATGGCATCCAGGAACTGGTGGAAGATCTTGGACGCAGATGCCTGTGAGACCCCCATGATATCCCCAGATGGTCTTTGGAAAGTACCTGTAGCTAGTATTCTTAAGGATACACATACCTTGGTATCCACTGGTATGGGTTCCCCTCTGTTGGTTCTGGGTCTGAGGTGAGGCCGGCACAGCTCAATGAATTGCTGAAATAACTCACTGTCCACCCTGTAGTACTCTACTATTTCCAGATCATGCAGCCCCTGGTAGGCTACCCTGGGTCTGAACACTCTTCTCCTCCTCCTCCTCGTTCTGAGTCGGTTGTCAGCATTATCCTCCTCAGTGCCCACGGTCTCTTGCACATACTGATAGATCAAAGCAACAGCAGCCTCTAACATTTTTTGCTAGTTTTTTTTGGTTAAAATTTCCCTGTATATGTACACCTATGGTGCAGAATTTGTGGGAAAAAACAGACTCGAAGGTGTTTGCATAGTTTATAGTGGTGTGCTGCAGTTGCTGCCTGTGTGATCGGCTGACTTTGAGACATTCCACCTACCAGCTATTTTGCTTGTATTTGAGTGCCTGTATTTGGCTATTTCCTTTTATTTCTTTCCCCCTTCCCATTTCTGCCTCTTTTAAGCCCCAAAGCATGGCATGCAAACCAGCTGCCTAAATGTAAACAGTGCTACTAGTGTGCACCATGCACACCTGTTTAGCTAAGGTAAACACATTTTAGCAGAAATGGCCCACCCCTGGATGTGAACACAGTCTTCATTTCATGGAGTAAGACATTACAGCCTCAGATACACCCCCTTGCTTACCTGTGCTTAGCTAAGCGCAAACCCGGGCAACTGAGCTCCAATGTGCTTACAGCAAGCATGACACAACCCCTTTTCATGTTAGCTGCTCCTCCTGCCTACACTATCCTGTTCTAGCATCTACATGGTAAGGTGCAGTGTGTGGACTTAGAATATTTTGTGATTCACTAAATTTCACCTCATTTGCATACCCACTGTCCATAGTTACTGCTCTGACACAGAGCCTTTCCCCTTGACAACCAGTGTTCCCTGGTAATGTTTTGATTTTGCATGCCATTGACTATAATGGCAAAATGCAGACTTCCCTTAAAATTGAGTTTTTAATATATATATATTTTATTTTTGGCATGATCTTGTTTGTGCACTGCTGCCCTATGCTTAAATGGCTGAGATCGGCCAAAAAAATACTTTGATTTTTTATTAAATTAAACACTTTCCCATGCCGATGGCCATATATTTGGCCATTGGCATGCCTAAAGTTTATAATACATGCTTTTATTTGAGCTCTCATGCCTCTGTTTTGTTATTTGCAGAAATGTGTTCGGTTAGTAACCGAACACATTTCTGCAACTAGCACTGTTCCTGCAAGGATGCCTGCCTGCTTTGTGAATTGCTAATTCACCTCATTTGCATAGTTTTCACCATCAAATGAGGTAATTAGCATTCTGTACACTTTCCGTGCAGGAACAGTGTTGGCAGGCTCGTGCACACCAGATCGGCTGTTTCCTGGATTGCTCAGCGGCCATACTCCATATAGGAGTGGCTACACTGTTCCTGCATGGAGATTTTTGTTTAATGAATCTCGCAGCATATTTTACTTTCAGTTTTACAAAGCTGTAACCGGTACTAGTTTCAAGCCCTGTGTTACACAGCTGTAACTGGTACTAGTTTCTAGCCCTGTGTTACACAGTTGTGACCAGTACTAGTTCTTAGCCCTGTGTTACACAGCTGTAACCGGTACTAGTTTCTAGCCCTGTGTTACACAGCTGTAACCAGTACTAGTTTCTAGCTCTGTTACACAGTTGTAACCGGTCCTAGTTTATAACCCTGTGTTACAAAGCTGTAACTGGTAATAGTTTCTAGCCCTGTGTTACTCAGCTGTAACTGGTACTAGTTTCTAGCCCTGTGTTTGAACTTCAGTCTCCTAACTAACTGATTTGGAATTATAATAATCATTTTGTGAAGATATCAGAACCAAAATAACTGGTGAAACGTGCAACACAGCAAGAGATCACAAGAAATACCACAATAAATAAGGTGTGAACACCAATAAAACTAAACTCTTTTTAATACAAATAAAATAAAATGTTAATGGCTTTCATCCACAACATTACAACAGCACTTCATCAAACCATAACCCTTCCCACAACCAATCCATTTATATAAGTCAAGTCATTAACATTGATCTTTGTCTTAAAGCTATACCACTAAATTTAAGATGTTAATACACTGAAAAAAACACTAATCCCATACTCATTGTTTAAACATTTACTAATAATTCAATAAAGGTGTGTTTAAAAACTGAAGCTTGGAACAGACTAATTTGTCACGGGACAGCTTTAAGGGGAAGGAAGGGGTAATGAGCAGGTAAGTGATGGTAGAGTTAAGAAGGATGGGTAGGAAAAGGCAGGCTTTACAGGGAGAGTGGGTGAGAAAGGATTAACTAGCGGAAGGAGAAAGGAGGAAGTGAGGTATAGAAAGGGGATGGTCATTAGGGCTTTTGAAATGGGGAGTTCCTTGCTGGGATTCACATTTTGATGTGATGTGTGTGCAGGATCACAAATGGGATGACCTGAAGTATCTGGCAGTAAGGTAGGCCTTAGGTGGTTGCCAAGCAAGGAGAGGTAAGTACAGCTTTTCTAGTTGTTTTTTTTTCTCTCTCTTCTCTTCCCTTTGCCTTGACATGTTGCTGAAGGAGGGGGGGGGGCAGTTGCAGTAGGCCTAGGGAGAATTAGGGGGCAGGCAGGTTAATGTAGAGTTTATTCCTTGTGGTGACCAATCAGAATGGGGGGCTTCCCTAACCATACATTGGCTGAAAACTGCTTGTGAGACAGGAATATGAGAACAGGGTTTGGCAGCATGGTGAGGTCCAAAAGTGGAGAACAAAGGCACATCAGATTATTCCTTTCCCATAGTCCCTGCTTGTGGCTTAGAATGAGGAAGGAAGGGCTGGAGTCTCTGGTACTGAGTTAGCAGCCTGCCAGGTTTCCAGTGGGGCCCAGTATTTCTGGTTATCAGTCAGTATGATGGTTATGGTGTCAGCTTTGTAGACATAAGATGGATAATTTGATTCTCATGGCAGCTATTTGCTTTGGCTTAACATAGTCTGCAATGACAACTAGCTTAAAATTATCTTGATTCTGGCTGAGTGGGGCCATCCTGATTGTCAGCTCTGTGGTGGTGTTGGACGTTCTGTGCATGTGCAGTAGCGGTTGTGCGTTATTTAAAAAAAGTTAATGAACTAATATGGAAAGAGGAGCTTGACTGACTGCTTGGTGGGGCAGTGGGGCATGTGGGCACCCCTTTGCTTCAGTTGCTGGGCTCCAGAGGGTGGCAGCAGCAGGAGAGCTATGGGGGGGTTCTTTTCGCAGGCTTGGGGGATACGCATGTAACGGCTACTTCAGCGCAGGCACGATTAGCAGTTTTTTCCATGTTACAGGCAAAAAGGGAAAAAAAGTTCCTTGTATGCTTTGTGACTGGTGTCTGGTATGTACTTCATGTATTGCCATGCTTAATGCTTGTTTGAGGATTTAGCATAAATGCAACTGATGTGTAGGAGTAAAATGGCAGTCAGAAGTTTGTTCCCCTTTTTCAAATACATTGAGTAATTACCTGAAGCGGGACATAGGGATGCTGTCACAGGGGGGGCCCTAGTTAATGGGCATAGTCTGCCTCACGGGGGACAGTAGCTTTACAGAGCAGAGCTCTGATTTAAGGGGATGTGGCAGGCAGGGATAAAAAAAGGGGACTTTAACAGTTAGTGTGGTAGCTTAAGGCTCTTACTCACAGTACTTAACTCACAGGGCTTCATTCCAACTCTCTCTTACTGTATACTATTCCTGACTGACACGAAAAAGAAAACAATACAAGCATTTTGGTGATGGTACTTCATGGAAAAGCCTAAGGCAGTTAATAGTACTGACTGAGGTTGCAGGCATACTTAGTTCTTTCACTAATTTGGCAATTAGTATATTGTAGAACTCCGGGGTCTCAGATTTAAGTTCTAATCAGTGGTTTTCATGATGAAAGGTATGGAGCCTGGCTGTTTTTTTGATGTTAGCTTGGATGTAAGCTGAGTTGGCCTAGCAGACTAATGCACTATGTTGTAGTGGGCAAGGTCCTGGGTTCAATACTGGGCAGGAGGAAACCATCTTCGGTGGTGAACATGGTAGTTAGTGGAAGGTTCGGTAGTTTTAAATTGAATGATTCTCTTCAGACAGGGACCCACTTTTATGGAGATGCTAAGGATGGACAACAGCCTTATTCTGTTGATGTATATTTTTTTCTTTTCTCTTTCCAGCTCATTTTACTTACAGTATTCTTATCTCATTTCAGGTGTCCAGGGGCAATATGGTTGAGGTCCAGGTGCTTTGGCAGAGGTGGGAAAACATCATGGTCCAGGCAGAGGAACTTTTCCAGGAGATGCCAGATAGTAACACCACAATTGCAAGAATGCAGGGTCCCAACACTCGTAAGAGATGGCAAGTGGTGAAGCACAACCAGGCAGCTAGAGGCAAGAGAGCATGATGGGCACCGCCAACTGAGGAGGTGACAGCAGGATCCCACCATTGAAGTCAACACTTGCTGCTCTACCAGGTAATGTTTCTATAGTCTTTATGGGAGGGAAGCAGGTGAAGGGGTTGCAGTCGTAGTGGGTAATACATTGGGAAACAGGGTCAGTAGCATAAGTGCATCTCTTGAGGAGCTGAATGGAGGCCCTGGGGGGTCTGCAGGCTTTAGTAGGGCAGGATTATGGTCTTAGGGAATAGTTTTTTGGTGGGGATAGTCCAGACATGGGTGGTAGTTTTGAGACACAGGACGAGGACACTGCCATCTGTTAGGATGAGGTAGGGTCAGATTTTGGGACACGATCAGGAGATTGGTTAGCTATGTAGGCGCTGGGATAAGTGGGTACAGTAGTAATTTTAACTCCTCACATACCACTTACAGTGAAGTAAACATTTGGAAAGGGGAGTACGTGGACATATTTAAGCTACTTGATGCAGATGGTGTCCAGCACTTGCTGGAAGCCGAGAAGGCAAATGGGAATGACTTGTTGGCAGCCTTGGCTGCCATTGGTATGAAGTGAATGGGGAAGTTGCAGCAGAGGACATGGGAAAATTGGGTGTTGGGATTTGTCTATTACATGGCGGTATGGTTGGAGAGGGATAGCACTATGGCCCTTCCTTTATTAGCTTATTTTCTAACGATACAGGAGGCACAGAGGATATGGGTCGGGAATGCATGGTTGTGGTATGATCAAAAATTTTGCAAACGGAAGGTGGTCGACAGGCCTATGCATTGGGAGGTAAGACACCCTGATATATGGCTGCCTACTGTGTTAGACAGCTTTGGAGTTGATGGTAAATGGAGTAAGGTTGGAGAAGGGGGTATGGGAGTATATTGGGCTTTTAATATCAGGAGATGTTCTTGGACAGCATGTAGATTCTCCCATGACTGTTCAAAATGTGCTTGGGGTGCACCCTGTGATGCAGTGTATTAAGTGGGAGGGCCCATTCCTGGGTTCAACCCCATCTTTTGCAGGTCAAGCATCACCCGGGATAACTCAAATGAGATTTAGCGGACCATATATGGGATTGCAAGGGGGACATGGTAGGGGTACTTTTTGTGGTCAGAGAGGGGAGTCCTTTTGTAGGACAAGGGGGCAGCTTGGGGCCACATTCACCTATTAAGGCTCACATTCTGCGGGACATGCTGCTGCGGTAGCCACAGCCAGCAGTGGCATTGGACTTGATTGAGGGTTTTTCAAAGGGGTTTCTGAATAAGTCATGCTTGGTTGGGGATGGCAAGGTGGGAAAATTTTAGGTCAGTGGTAGGGAGGGAGGATATTTTAGAGCCTTTGGTCTAGAAAGACTGTTAGGCAGGCAGGCTGCTGGGCCCATTTGATAGCCCCCCATTTCTCCATTTTAAGGTGTTCCCTTGGGGTTAGTTCCCAAGAAGAAACCAGGTGAATTTTGTTTGATTCACCATCTATCTTACCCTGAAGGGAGCTCTGTCAATGACTTCATCCCATCAGAAGAAGCTAGGGTGAATTATGCATCATTGGATGATGCAGCCTGCATCATCAGAGGTTTTGAGAATCCATGGTTGGTGAAAATGGACACTGAGTCAGCCTTTCATCTTTTGCCGATAGGTGAGGAGGACTGGCCATTGTTGGGCATGGCAGTTGGGGATAGGTTTTATTTTGACACAGCCATGCTGATGGGATGTGCAGTGGCTTGTTCCACTTTTGAAAGGTTTAGCATGGTCTTACATTGGATATGGCAACAGCAGGTGAGGAAACAGAGTGGTGCATTATCTGGATGATTTTTAGTAGTGCGTGAAGGGAAAGAGGGAGCAACATTGGCTATGTAAATTTTTGAGGATGTGCGAGGAGATGGGGATCCTATTGGCTACTCACAAGTTAGAGGGCCTTGCAAAGGCTTTAGATTTTTTGGCATTGACCGTGGATGCAGGGCTATGACTATTTTGCTTACCAGGAGAGAAGGTAGCTAAGTTAAAGGAAAAGATGTTTTAGATGTGGGCTAGTGATAAGATGTGGGTGAGGGATGTCATGGAACTTTTGGGGTATTGAATTTCACCTGTCAGGTGGTTCATCTGGGGCAGACATTTTGTAGGTCGGTGGCATTTATTTTGAAAGGGGGCAAGAGTAAGCACCATTGGGTCGGATTTAGCAAATTAGTGCATGTGGATTTGACTTTGTGGCTGAAGTTTTTGCAACACTTTAATGGCATCACCTTTTGGCAGTCAGATTGGGTGGCTCAAGGGGATTTACAGCTGTTGACTGATGCAGCGGTGAGTCTGGGCATGGGAACATTTTTTGTGGGGCAGTGGTTTGCAGTGCTATGGCCATCTGACTGGCCGGAGGAATGGAAGTGGAATGTCGCCTTTTTAGAACTGATGCCAATTTGGTCGGCGCCAGTGATGTGGCAGGAGCATTTGAAGGGCAGGAGGGTTGTCTTCAATTCTGATAATATTGCAGTTGTGCGAGTTTTACAGGCTAAGACAGCTAAGTCTGAATGTTTATTGTAGGTTTTGTGTAAATTGGTTCTCCAAAGTTTGTTGATTAACTTTTCTTTCACAGGGGTACATGTGCCGGGGGTGAAGAACGAGATTGCTGACAGCGTGTCTTGTTTTCAGTTTTCCAGGTTTCATCAGGTGGCACTGATAGCACCAGAGGACCCTATGGTGGTGCCAGACAAGGTATGGTGGATTGAGGAGCAATGATCGACAGGTTGGTTCAGCTGTCAAGGGCAGTATCCATCAGGAAGGTTTATAGTAGGGCATTGCATCATTTTGATAGGCTTGTGAGCCAGCTACCAGAGGAAGCATGTATGTGGTCAGAGGATTTGCTGCTGGGATATTTAGCTGGGGCTAAAGTGCAGGGTAGGGAGGTGAAATCAGTAAGAGTGGATTTGCCAGCAATTATTGTGTTTGCTTGGATGGCAAGACTGAAGGATTTTACTAAATCTTGGATAATCGGGCGAGTGTTGAAAGAATGGGGCAGGGAGGAAAGTTTGAATAGGGATAGGCATTAGCTAGTGACAAAGGGGATTTTAAAGGTGTTGCTATGAGATTTGGATAGGATATTTGGGGACTAGAGGGATTATGTATTGTGGGGAGCACTAAGTGTATGGATGTATTTTGGTACATTTAGGGTGTCAGAGTTGTTGGTGCCGTTGGTGTGGAATGATGCTATGTTGTTGACTGGTGCATTTCATGTTAGGTTAAGGTCATCTAAGACTAATCTGGTGGGAAAAGGGGCATCAATAGTTTTGGGAGAAGACAGGTTGGAACAGATGTGTCCAGTTACTTGGGCAAGGAGATTCAGTTCATAAAGGTAGACCACAGCAGTTAGTTTTTCAGTCAATAGAAGGTAGGGCATTGACAGGGGGACAGTTGAATTTTGTCATGAGAAGGGCTTTGCATAGTATGGGCCTAGAGGGAGAGAAAATTTTCACTCATTCTTTTAGGATGGGCAGGGCATCATATTTGGCGAGGGGGGTAGCTCAATTCAAGTTATTAAATGGGTGGAGCAGTGGTCTTCCAATGCCTTTTTGGCTTATATTAGATAAGTGAGGGTGTTTTGTTACTCAGCTAGTAAAATCATTGCCCCTTTCTTTTCTGTATCTTTTTTTTTTTTTTTTTTTTTTTTTTTTTAAGGTAAAACGATTTACATCATAGGCCATTCCTACACGTATTGGGCAGCAATGAGGGCTGCAGTCAGGAGTAATGGTTCAGAACTGGTGTTACACCATTTTGGTGGGAAAGTCACTTGGCATGGCATTAGAGGGCTTAAGTGGAGTCGGCTGTTTCAGATATTTACAAGGATTCAGACTCAAGTGGGGCTTCCTCACATTTTGTTGGTGCACCTAGCAGGTAATGATTTGGGTGTGATGCCAAAGCATCAGTTGGTGTATCAAGTACGGGAGGATTTTCTAGCATTAAGGAAGTTGTGTCCAACATTATGTTTGGTATGGTCAGAGATAATTCTTCTATGGCCTGGAGAGATGCTAGGAAGTATTCTACAGTTGAGATGGCAATGAAGTTTGCAAAATTTAGGTTGTCAAAGCAGTTGGGGGTGATGGGGGTTAGTCTAATATGGCATGATAAATTTGCTGATAGGGATCCTATGTGGTTCTCAAAGGATGGAGTCCATCTTGATTTTGGTCTGGACTTATTTCATCTGAATTTGGGTTTGTTTTTGGAAGGGTTTGCCAGTGATTGGAGGGAGTAATAGGGAACAGCCTGAGCTAGGCTGGTGGGTGGAGAAGAGGGACAGGCTTGCCCCTCTTCTCTTCCCTCTCTGGTGTATAATTTGAGGAAAGAATATTGGAGTAGTGAATGTGAGTGTGTTGATGCTGCTTGCACCAGGTGGTTTAGATGGAAAATGAAGGTGAGTGGTTGAACGCTGCCTGAAGGATGAGAATAAGCAAGCAGATGGAGTATGCTGGTTATTTGTCAATGTTGAGTGGTGTTACACTGCCATTATGAATGGTCATTTAATGTTTGTCAATATGCAATGAAAGAAAGTTATGTTTAATAAAGTGTGAAATATTTATTTATGTTTAAGCAATAAAGGTAATCAAAGGTCTTTGGTGTTTTGGTCTCTTTATTAAAGTGGAACATGACAAATGAAGTTTGGAACAGACTAATTTGTCTCGGGACATCTTTAAGGGGAAGGAAGGGGTAATGAGCAGGTAAGGGATGGTAGGGTTAAGAAGGATGGGTAGGAAAAGACAGGCTTTACAGAGAGAGTGTGTGAGAAAGGGTTAACTAGTAGAAGGAGAAAGGAGGAAGTGAGGTATGGAAATGGGAGGGTCGTTAGGGCTTTTGAAGTGGGGAGTTGCTTGCTGGGATTCACATTTTGGTGTGATTTTTGTGTCCTACCCATCCCTCCTTTTCTTTTCTTTTTTTTTATTTGGAAGTTGTTGGTGTTGGAAGATAGGGGTGTTTCATTGTGGGGAGGTTTAAGGGCAGGGAAGAGGGACAGGCTTGCCTCTCTTCTGTTCCCCCTTCTTCTCCTTCTTCTTCTTCTTCTTCTTCTTCTTCTTCTTCTTCTTCTACTTCTACTTCTTCTTCTCTTGGCTGCTCCCGTTAGGGGTCGCCACAGCAGATCAACTGTTTCCATTTCTTCCTGTCCTCTGCATCTTGCTCTGTCACACCAACCACCTGCATGTCCTCTCTCACCACATCCATAAACCTTATCTTAGGCCTTCCTCTTTTCCTCTTACCTGGCAGCTTCATCCTTAGCATCATTTTCCCAATATACTCTGCATCCCTCCTCAGCACATGTCCAAACCAATGCAATCTTGCCTCTCTGGCTTTGTCTCCAAACCTTCCAACCTGGGCTGAGCCTCTAATATACTTATTCCTAATCCTGTCCATCCTCATCACACCCAGTGCAAATCTTAACATCTTCAACTCTCCCACGTCAAGCTCTGACTCTTGCCTTTTTGTCAATGCCACTGTCTTCTACCCATATAACATAGCTGGTCTCACTACCCTCTTGTAGGCCTTCCCTTTCACTCTTACTGGTACTCGTCTGTCACAAATCACTCCTGACATTCTTCTCCACCCACTCCATCCTGCCTGTACTCTCTTCTTCACCTCTCTTCCACACTCACCATTACTCTGAACTGTTGATCCCAAGTACTTAAACCCATCCACCTTCACCACCTCTACTCCCTGCATCCTCACCATTCCTGTATCCTCCCTCTCATTCACACACATATGTTCCCCCTCTGGTGTATAATTGGAAGAAGGAAGTTTGGAGTGGTGGAAGTGAGTGTGTGGACACTACTTGCACCAGGTGGTTTGGATGAAAAATGAAGGTGAGCAGTTGAACACTGCCTGAAGGATGAGAATAAGCGAGCGGATGTGGTACGCTGCTTATTCGTCAGTGGTGAGTGGTGTTATGCTGCCATTATGAATGGTCATTTAATGTTCGTCAATGTGCAATGAAAGAAAGTTATGTTTAATAAGGTGTGAAACATTTATTTATGTTTAAGCAATAAAAGTCGTCAAAGGTCTTAGGTGTTTTGGTCTCTTTATTAAAGTGGAACGTGACAAAAAACATTTACATAATAACAAAAAATATTTACAATTTAGATGCTCAATTTCAAGATGGGAATTATAGAAATGCAATCATTTAATCCAGGTTTATGAGCCGCACCAATCTTAATTGCCACAAAATTTCAACATATTCTAAATGTGATTCCCAGGTACGTCCCCTTAAATTCTGTGAAACTACATCTATAATACCAAATAAAAATGTATTAAAATAATCAAGATATACAAACCACTAATAAGCAAATTATGTTTATTTGTTTACCAGGCTAGAGCACTGATCTACATGGACTCTTTTCAAACTCATTCAAGAGCACTGTCTGGTTAAGTGGCTTGTCAGAGTCACACAGCTAAGAATTGGAGGCTGACGGAATCAAACCCAGGACTACTGGACAACAGGAAACAGCTCTAATAAATTGGAAGTAAGGAAGATTAAATTCCTTGTTGAGTAGATAAACATCATCTCCATTTCTCAAAAGGGCAAAAACATAAATATTGAATTTATCAAGAATCTGAGAGAAATAAATGCTATGAAGTGCAAGGAGCACAGTGATTAAGCACCGAAATTCAGAAAACGACAAATCAGTTAGCATTAGAGTGGTGCAAGACCCGACCTTAACAATTGTTAAGCATCCCCTGCTTATGTTATTAAGGTTGCCTCTAGTGCTATGCAGTCAAATCTGTTAGCACTGAGCAGTAAATGGCAGTGTCAGTACTGCTGTCTGAAGGGATAACATGTCCCTTCCTCTTACAAACTGACAAAGTAGCTAGACTAACAGGATGTGCCTCTGGAAGTTATTTTTTTTTCTCCAAAAGGTATGAACTCTGGAACTCAAATGTATGTCACTATTCAGTGACTTCTATCCTTTGTGATTTCACAACTATGGACTTTATGAGGAACAGACCAAACAAATGAGGCAAAAAATCTGGACATTCTTGAAAAATCTGAACTGTTGAGAGCCATGAAAGTTGAGTGCAAATATTATGACAAGCATCACATTGCCTTTCTGACAGCCCCCCCCCCCCCATAAGTGTTTTATGGCTTTGAAAGCCATCAGAACTTAGTGGGTGTTTATTCCTTTTCTCTGTAACTAGTAGTACATGGTGAAGATAAAGTTCCATGCACTGAAAGAATTATGATCTGTTCGCTGATCTTAACCTGTTTGCAGTGCATGGAGCTCACTGATTGTGCTCCAATATTTGGAAAAAGACAAACTAGTTAAGCTTCAAAGTGGCACATGACTCAACCTTAACAAACGTTAACCACCCTCTGCTTATGTTGTTAAGGTTAGGTCTATTATCAGGAAGTAAAATCTGCTTGTACTGACTAGCAAATGACAGGGGCAGAGTAAAATATTTGCTTCTACCTGCTGTCTGTACCCGTAATGTGTCACTAATTTCCTGTAAAATGTAAAAAAAAAAACCTGAAGTTGCTAGAATAAAAAGATGTGTTTGCCTGCATAATCTGAAGGATACGAGCTCTGAAACTCAAACGATTGTCATTATTTACTGAAAAAACGGCAAGCAGCTCCAACAGAAAAAATTCACAAAGCCGTAACCAGTGACACCAATAAATGTTTAAAACTTTACTTTACTAAAATGAAATCACAAACCCAAGTAACTTAAGCGCTTTTCGTCAGGTCGAGTGCCTGACTTCTTCAGAGTATCACTCACTGTGGCAACATTTACACTTATATATTAATTAGATAATTAGAAAATTGAAAAGTTAAAAGTTAAAAACTGAGAGCCTGCTTTACATCATTATCCATTAAAATTGTTAAAGAGCAAGTAGCCAAAACCCAAAATGTGGATAGTAGGTTAACATACAAACATAAATAATGTATGTATTTAAAATGTACGTGATACAGTAGGTCCACAAATCCTAATGTAGTAAACATGGTTGTAAGCCTTCACAACCCAAGAATAATAATAATACAAAAATATAATAATACAACATAATATTGTTTACCTTTGTAATCTCTTCAGTTTCAACAAACTGGAAATTGAACAAGTATCATTTATACCAGGGTAGCAGTACGCATACAGCCTCACCTGCCAGCGTAATTCAGCTTCCTCTAACTGTAAAGATCTTGGACCACCCCTCTGGTTGACTGGAATGTGGTCAATAGCAGTAAATTTAAAATTGTGGTTCAGATTAGTAACAGTGTGTTTTGCTAGAGCATTTTCCATTTTTGAGGTTTTAATTGCGTATAAATGCTCATATATACGCTCTCTCAGACTTCTAATGGTTTTCCCAATATAGAAGGCCGAGCATTGTTTACATCTAGCTAAATAAACCACGTAACAAGAGTTACAATTTAATTTAAAGTCTATTCTGTATGTATAATTATTTATACAGAATTGTGTACCCTCCTCAACATGCTTACAAAAGTTACAATTCTGACACTTATGCATGCCTACATTCGACTTGTAGCATGTTTCCTTAAACTCCAAAATATTTTTTAAATTTCTTCCTTTCTTATATACAATCTTAGGGCAAGAACCTATTTTACCATAAATGTCAGGGTACGCTCTAAACAATTCCCAGTTCTTAAATATGATGTCTTTACATGATCCACTGCCTTTACTAAACGTTGTAATAAAAGTTGGTTTGCAGGTCTCATCAGCCAATGCTGCAAGTGATAAAGTTAAATTTACTGATGTATCATGCCCATTCGTCACATCAATGTCATTGGTCAAGTTGGTCCATGTATTGGTAAGAGGGCCCTTAGGGGAATTGCTGACGTTGTTAATAGTACTTGGCAATAATGGAAAATAGATGTGTTGACATCTTTTATCAGTAACCTCTTGTATTAGTTCATCCAACAAATCAGTAGGATATCCACGGGCCAGAAACATATTTTTTAAAGTTAAACATTCAGTATGAAAATCACTATCCAGCGAAACCATTCTAGCAGCACGGACCAGCTGTCCTTTGACAGCTGATCTTTTTTGAAAAAATGGGTGACAGCTGGTAAAGTGTAAAAAGGTGTTCGAATATGTTTCTTTCCGGTGGATTTTGGCAATGAAGCAGTTGAGTGTTAAGTCCTTACATAACCTTACATCTAAGTAAGCAATATTCTCTGTTGAGAAAGTATGTGTGAACTGTAGGAAAGTGGTACATTGGTTGAAGTACTGGACCATCCTTTCTACCTCACTCTCACCTGCCTTCACAAGTACAAAGATGTCATCCAGGAACCTAGTGTATAATACAAAAGATTCAATGTGTGGGTTTAGCTGTGAAAAAACATAGTGGGACTCCCAGTAGGCCATAACCAAATTGGCTATGCTGCCACCACATGGGGATCCCATAGCTACACCCACTTTTTGTTTGTAAAATTCATCCCCAAAGATGAAAAAGTTATAGGACAAAATCAAGTCCCCTAACAGGGTGACTAAATAAATCTCCCTGTCCGGTGCATTATGCTTTTTCATCATATGACAAACCCACTCCAATGCAATGTCTTGAGGTATACTACTATACAAGTCCTTAACATCTATTGTTACGAAATTTGCCTCGGTATCAAACTCAATGGCTCTCACTGTGTCCAAAAATGACCAGGAGTCCTTGCAAATATGGTGTTCCATGTGAACATATTTCTGTAGGATGTCATCAATTAACTTTGCGCATGTGTAAGTAGGGGTTCCCCTACTGTCCACTAGTAGTCTAAGTGGTGGGTTGTCTATGCTTTTATGTATTTTCGGGATACCAAAAACACATGCATACCTGGGATAAGATGTAGATAGGTATGCATGTGTCTTAGAGTCAATTCTACTCTCTATAAATAAATCCTCGATGGTATCCTTAATTAATTTGTAGGCCCCATTAACCTCTGACCTAGAACTAAGGTCATATCTATCAGATTTCAATACGTGGTACATTCGCTTCTCATAATCTTCTATGGTGAACACTACTAATCCTCCCCCCTTGTCCGGTTTACAAAACCGTAAGTTTTGAGTACCAAGAAATTGCATAAAATCCATATCTTCCTTGGAAATGTTGTTACTACCATACTTATATGGTTTACCCAAATTTAAGTGTCTCAAGTCAAGTTCACAACACTTTTCAAATATTTCCAAGACAGGGTGAAGTGGAGGGTTAAAAGTACTTGGTATGTACAATCTGTTTGAACCAGTCATGTCCAAGGAGTCCCCAATTAATACTTTAAAATTTAATTTCCTAACAAATAGTTTAACATCTAATATTGTATTAACAATATTAATGGGCTTAGTTGGTACAAAACTAAACCCCTTGGACAATAATTCCACCATGCTGATATCAAACTTAACGTCACTAAAATTATATAAATTGAAATCGCCTAGTTCATTTTTAACTATTTCTAATAAAGGTGAGGCTGCAGTTGTATTAACCAATGACACCAAGGTACCGTCGTTAATCAATCCTAACTCAGGCCCAACAGTATCAACCAATTCAATACACAAGTCTGAGGCTGAATAGTCAATAGAAGTAAATGCATTAGAACATTGTACATCTTCACACAGGTCAATGTCTACTTGTTGTTCGTCCATCTCTGTCCAAATTTGTTTTGGTAAGTATTCTTGTTTTTTGGTCTTGCACCTAAAAAAGAAAACCTTTCAGTTGCATTATTGTTAAAGTGGCCCCCCACCCGATGGTTGTTCCCACTTCTCAGTCTTTGGCTCCATGGTGTACTAGTCACCTCGCCAAAGTCATCCAGGTTACCTACTCGGTCGGTGTCATCAGGCCCTTTATTTGATCCATGCATATGCTGGGTATTGTCAGTCTGAGATGTAACAAGTCCAAGTTGGTCGTTAGATGTCTCATTCGAACCAAAATTGAACAAGCCTTTCCTCCAGGTTTGACCACTCGGTGGTTTAGGGTAAGCCATCCCTGTCCCATAGTCATGGCTATCCCTATTGAGTTTTTTAATTTTTTGAAGGTTAAGCTTGGCCAAGTGTTCGTCTATACTTACGAATATTCGATCATATTCGTACTTATATCTGTTGAACTGCATGTCAACAGATATAGATCTGTCCAACTCAGTCATATATTCACTTAACTCAGCAATCCAAACGTTATAGTGTTTCACAAATAATGCTATAAGTTCTAAACCTTGATTATCAAATAAGTTAACTAACTCCTTATGGAAGGTAGAGCCAGCTTCCAAACCAGTAGGGTAAGGGAAGCGTCTCAAACCTTTAGGAACAATTTTCCGTACCAAGCATTCGTTGAAGTAAGCCACTTCTAGTTGTAACTTTTTATATTTCAACAAGCAAGCATCAAAAACTTTTAGTTTAGATGTAATATTATCCTTGTTATTGCCGTTATCATTACTACTTACACAGTCATTAGAGTTCAAACCCGAAGGGCTTGATACCTCTGCCAAACAAAAATGGCTTTTAAGCCAAGGTGGTGATTTATCAGTAACTTTTTTACCTTTGTTTGTTACAGCAAATCCCGTAGTAGAAATAATTGGTTGTGCAGTACCAGTTGGTGCGTGTAAAACTTGTGTTGTACTCATTTTATCTGGTTCCATCCCAATAGTAGTTGAGTTTCCATTAACCGGAAAGACATTGTTATCTAATGGTGCTCCATTTAAATTTACCGGTACAAGTAAAGAAACTTCAGTGTTGGTACGGTGCTGGAGCTGTTTTAAACCGTTTCCGTCTGTTGTCAGCGGGTGTTGAGTAACATTTCCATTTAACTGGTTTGGGATACCATTAACTGTGTGGAGTATACGCTCACTAGTAAGATTCGTTATACCAACTTCAGTAGACGTTTCATAATTCTGATTCCGCACCTGGATCGTATCTGTCTCATAGTTGTTTAATCTGGCTAGTTGCAACATCAAGGAATCAACAGTCTTTGAGTATGCTTCACGAAAATCACGGTTTTTACCGTTCTCAATGTCCATACCATCTAATCTTGAGTGCAGGCTCTCGAGTGCAGGCTCTCGAGCTTCTTATTAATAATGTCCAACAAGTTGCCGACGACCGGGTGTGCAACCACATCCAATAAGTCCTCGGCCGAAGTGTTTGGTGTACGAAGTTTAAAAATTACCGGTGTATCGTCTGGTTGAAAAGAATCGGAGTCACTGGGTTTACGGGATGCCATAATGAACCACAGAAAAAACGGCAAGCAGCTCCAACAGAAAAAATTCACAAAGCCGTAACCAGTGACAAGTATAAATGTTTAAAACTTTACTTTACTAAAATGAAATCACAAACCCAAGTAACTTGTGCCTGACTTCTTCAGAGTATCACTCACTGTGGCAACATTTACACTTATATATTAATTAGATAATTAGAAAATTGAAAAGTTAAAATGTACTGAAGAGTTTACAAAGGTAAACAATATTATGTTGTATTATTATATTTTTGTATTATTATTATTCTTGGGTTGTGAAGGCTTACAACCATGTTTACTATATTAGGATTTGTGGACCTACTGTATCACGTACATTTTAAATACATACATTATTTATGTTTGTATGTTAACCTACTATCCACATTTTGGGTTTTGGCTACTTGCTCTTTAACAATTTTAATGGATAATGATGTAAAGCAGGCTCTCAGTTTTTAACTTTTAACTTTTCAATTTTCTAATTATCTAATTAATATATAAGTGTAAATGTTGCCACAGTGAGTGATACTCTGAAGAAGTCAGGCACTTTCCCCCTATTTAAAAGCAGTTAAGTGGTTTGTGATTTCATTTTAGTAAAGTAAAGTTTTAAACATTTATTGGTGTCACTGGTTACGGCTTAGTCATTATTTACTGGCTTTAGTCCTCAGTAGTTTAACTGAAAACCACAGATTTTATGAGGTACAAAGTAAAAAATATGAAGCAATAATCTGGATGTTTTGCAAAAGTCTGTATAGTTGAAAGGCATGCAAGGTGAGTGCAAACATAAAGGACTGAGGTACACTGCCTTTCTGAGATTGTCTGCTAAGTGTTTTACAGCTTGAAAAGACAACATTTTGTTTTCCTTTGTAACTATAGTACATGTAGCATAGCTTTCAACCTCTTAGAACAAAAAATCTGGACAAAGCCAAAAATAATGGGAGGACAAGCCCTCAAAATAGGAACAAATTTTAAATACTGCTCATAAACTTAGAACGTTACTAGAATAAAAGGTCTTGTGTTACCATGCATTTTCTGAAGGATATGGAGTGATATTCAAATGCCTATCATTATTTAGTGTATTCAGCCTTCATTGATTTGCCAGAAAAAATCCAGAAAATCACAAATTTTATGAGGAACTGACCAAAACGATGAAACAAAATTTTGACATTCTGTAAAAAACTGGACAGTTGAGAGGTATGCATGGAGCAGATAAAGCTCCATGCACTTCCGATCATCATCATGTATTATGTGTTCTTGACATGAATGCCAAGATTCACCATGAGAGCTTCAAGGTATAGGTAAATTTCTTGACATCCATGTCTCAAACACATAATAAACAGGTTATGATCAGCGAAATTATCATAATCTTCTATATTATGCACAAAAGCATTAACAAATATAAATTTCCGTCTTCTTAGTTTTGAAATAAAACAATTTGTTAATAATTTTTTGTTTGCTCTCCATCTCTGTCTCTCAACACTACTCCAATGCTGGCCATTAACTGCCATGAGTGTTTCTCATTACTGTGTCTACCAGGTTCTCCTGTCTGCATGTGGATTAACTCTGACCCATGTTTGGGGCCAGTGAGGACATTGAGGTGTCCCAAAGCAGCTTCATACTGCTACTGCTATTTTTTTTTTACTTTGAGCTCTATTCTCTGCATGTGCCTCAGTAACACTCTGTGGGTGAGGTGTGCAGTGGGCAGAGTGCACTAAACTGCCACTCACTTCAGCAAAGGGCTGATGTCAGCAAGTCACCCAGCCCAGCCTCAGGAAGCACCTCTCAGAGGCTTTCCCCAGTCTCTGCCAGAGAAACTGAGCTGCGTCATGTACCCTGCACATGCACCCCTCACTCCTCCCCTCCCTGGATAGATACATCTGTCCTCCCTGCCAGCTCCTCTGTTAATTCAGCTGCTAATTGAACCCAGGTTGCCTGCATTGTACTCAGGGATTTATTCTTCTGTGCCATGGACTTAGTCACATTTTAAGTCAAGGCTGAATATTTATGGTCTCATTTTTTTTCACCCATCTATTAATTAATTTCCTCATTTCTTTTTGGCAAGCCATCTGCTTTGAACATTAATCATCAGACTCCTCTGAGATTTCAGTAAAACAATCATACATTTAGTCATTCTGATTTCTAATGATTTCTAGAAAGTGACCTTCTGTTTACTGAATTCATATTTCTTGCTATACCACCTCTATAGGCTTCCCGTTGAAGCTGATCATTTTTGTCTCTTCATTAATGACTTGTTTTTTTTTTTTTGCCTTGCAGGACTATGTCATTTTTTTAAAGTTTGAAGATGGTTCAGAGGAGGTCTGTCTTTTCTCATTATGAGTTTTGCTTTATTTATAGTCCTGCTTACCATCAAGACGACTATAAGCAGAATCTGATAGTTCTTAAGGTTTTCTGTTTTCTTCTCATTCCATCTCTATAACTTAATTTCCCTGCATCTTAGCTTCTTTCTTCCTGTGAAATATTATAGCAATAACCCGCCTGGGTGTGGGTAATACTAAATTACCCATGGTTGGCGTGGTTTGGACCCGGTGAGGGCCCGGTAAAAAAAAACCGTGGGGGAATTAATTTAGCACCAGACCCAGAGAAGTGGGTATTTGCTATGACATTATTTAAGAAAAAACTTTTCTTAAATAATGGCATCTGTTTACTGCCCTTCCGCAGATGTCTGGCATCGAGAAAGCAAGATCTCCGTTGCTTTTTTAATCTCGCTATGTTTAAATGGTTAAAACAGCATGGCGAGACGAAAAAAAATAAACAGCGGACATTTCCGTTTTTATTTTTAAACTGTCTCACTATATAAACTCATTTAACATATGTTAAATGGGTTTAACAAATAAGCAACACATCTTACTAATGGAAAAAGTCTTTCCATTACTATAACTCGATTTACACAATCAGCGTGCGTTTTAGAATCATGGTATAATATGACTTTGAATCCAGTTTCATATAATGTTTTTTGCTACTTGCATTGCCTTTTTTACAGTCTTTAAAGAAAATCTATGACCCAACCAAGTTCCAATGAAAACAACAGGAAATGTAAATGAGGTTAATATTTCATGTTTGTATAATTCAGTCCTATATGGATAAATATAAGGCCTTCTTTTATAGAGGTCATCAGGCAGCTTGACTTTAATATTCTTCCAGCCTATTCCTCTGCTTTTCCTGCTTATCTTTACTCTCCATTCTTTAGTTTGGTAAGAAAAGCAGCATTATAACTTGATTGCACACTTTTTTATCCTGCTGATTTTCTTCCCATTCTGTGAATTATTTTCCTGGGATACCCGGAATGAGCCTGCAAATGGTGAAACATGACCAGTGTTATACCATGCTAAATAAAATTAAATAAATAAATATATAAATAAAAATATATGAAGAGGATCACCAAAGGAACATTGCAGCACTAAATCCAGAAAATGTATTGAAAAAAGTTAAGCGCTTTCGTCAAAATCACAAGACTTCATCAGAACAAGAACAAACAGAAAATGCCATATTTAAATACCCTAACCCTTACAGCCATTGGTTGACAAAGCAAACATAATTTCCTGTAAAATAATTAAGCAGTTTAAAAAGACAGTAACACATAATCACAGTAACTGCCCACTATAACACACCAATTGCCACCTACCAACCACAGAGACATTAATGTATTGTGTACTGAAGTATGATTTAAAACACAGATCTTGAATAAAATCACATAAAAAAGCTGATTTTAGTTTTAATACAAAACTAATGGATAACTTATCATTGAGCCCAGGTGGTTGACATGCATTTAATTTAATCTGCCACTTGAGCTCTAAATATTCAAGGAGGTCATCATCGGGCCCCCCTTGTGGACCCAGGTCTAATTGTTCAAGTACAAAAAAATTAAAATAATGTGTCGGATGTACCTTTATATGCTCTATAAAGGTACTTTTATATGTACCTTTATAAAGCATTGGTTTCTTTGTTTTTTATTATATCATAGTTGTGTTGATTCTTTGTCTGAGGCTCTGATTGTCTTCCCCACATAGTACCCCTCACATACCATACAGGTTGCAATATGTACCACTCCCTTGGTGTAACAGTAACACTTCTTAATAGTAGTAATTTTACCATAGTTCCTGACTCTAATGGAATCAGTGTCCAATATATAAGGGCATTGTCCACACCTCCCACATTTAAAAGTTCCATCAAGGCCTGCCTTTAACTTTTTCCTCTCCACCAGGCCTTTCAAGGAGGTGCCATTTTTGTAAACCACAGGAGGTTTTTCCCCCAACCATTTGTTGATCTTCTCATCCATTCAAAAAATGGTCCAAAAATCATAAATGATGCTTCTAATGTTAAAAAAATTCCTGGTGAAGGGCAGGACACATGCCCTATTAAAACTGTCAGTTTTTACCAAACCAGAGGTTCTATTCAAACATTCAGACTTCTCCAAGAGTGTAGAATAAATATCCCCAGCTCTTTTTGATTTGACTTCTTTAGCTATGTCATTGACAAAGTTAAAGGGGTAACCTCTTTTCTGCAACATACCCATTAGGCCATCACATTCTTTAATAAAATCGTCCTGGTCAGTCATCATTCTGGCCAATCTCACATATTGACCCTTGACAAGGGATATTTTCTGATGCAGAGGGTGGCAACTCTCAAAATGCAACAAAGAGTTAGAATAGGTAGGTTTTCTATAAAGGAGCAAAGTAAACCTACCCTTAAAGTGATCTTTCTTAATAGTAACATCCAGATAATTCAAGGTGTCAAGGTCCTTGGTCAGTGTAAATTTCAAAAAGTTGGTGGTGTTGTTGATGTAAACGAAGAACCTATTCAGGTCATCTTCACTCCCATGCCAAAATAAGACCATATCATCCAGGTACCGTCCATATAGTACCCACATGTCCTTGAATTCAGAGTTCATTACGTAGAGGTCTTCCCACTGTGCTAATACAATGTTAGCAAATGACGGTGCGCAACATGCACCCATTGCCACCCCCTGCACCTGCTTGAATAAATGCCCCACAAAAGTGATAAAATTGTTGTCCAGAACCATTTCCATACAGGACCTGATAGTAAGGATAGTGTCATGGTTCAATGTACTGTTTAAGCATAAATAGTCAAAGAACCTTTCTAGTCCAGCATCATGGGGTATTACTGAGAAGAGGTCACATATATCAATGGTGACCAAGAGCAAGTTTTTGTGGTACATACTGTTCTTGACTTTATACAGAAAGTCCCAAGAGTCCTTGATCACCAGGTCTCTGTTATTGAGGGTTTGCTTAACAGCATTGTCAATATATTTAGCCAAACTGAAGGTTTTAGAAGCTTTTGCATCGACAATCGGTCATAAGGGGGGGTCAGAGATACTCTTATGTATTTTAGGGATTCCAAAAATGGTAGGAATCCTAGGATGCTTAGTATCCAAGAATCTAGAAGTTTCTACTGTAATTTGCTCATTGAGTAAAAGTTGTTTAATGTCTAAATCTATACGCCTATAGGATATATTCAACTCGTTTTTGGAAACCTCTGTGTATGTGTCACTATACAATAAGTCAGTCATTTTAATATTGTAATCACACATATCCATGATAACAATACCTCCCTCCTTATCCAATTTCATAATCCTGATTTCATCATTCTCTAAAATATTACGGAGCAGTGTAGTTTCTTGCCTAGTTAAATTATTGGTCCCATTATTGTCAAGAAGGTTTGTGTTATTGTTTTTGGCAACCACTTTTCTGAATTCATTTTCACAAAGGGTCTCATACATTTGTACTGTTGGGTGTACAGGGGGAATGAAAGTACTTGGTCTATTTAATCGGCCTAGATTTCCCTGCAACATGCATTGTCTAGCCCCCTCTTGTGAAAAAAAGAGTTCCAAATTCAACTTCCTAGTGAATAATTTAAACTCCAAAATAGTATTGACAATGTCACTACCAGTTGTTGGCACAAAGTTGAGCCCTTTTGAGAACAGTTCTGCCCAATCAGTACTCACAGTTGTCCTACTATAATTGTAAATGCTGAAATCATGCTCAATATTCTTCACAATGGTACATTCATACGTCCCATCCCTTTCATTGGTATCATTCATCACCTCCAATACTGTTGTTATTGTCTCCCCCTCCTCAATTGATTCTGATAATTCACTTGTCCATACCCTCTGTTCCCTTGCCCCCCCCCTCTGATTCATCAATCGCTGGGATCCCCTCAGAGGTGGTGGTTCTAAAGGGGCACTGTCATCCACTGAATCTACCACATCATCATCTTCATTAATTACATTAACCTCTTCACATCTTTCAGCCCACCTAGCTTGTTGGTCCAGGGGTGGGTCAGCGTACGCCCTCCCATCATCATAATCAGTTTTATCCCTGAACAGTTTTCTTTCTTTCCTTTTTTGCAATTGCACCAAGTCATTATCAACACTTTTAAATAAATTGTTAAATTCAACCAACCTGTGTTCAAATAATAAATCACGTTTAATTTCAGTATCACGTTTGTTAATGGCCTTTAAAATAGCAGCCATTTTCTTATTGTTATCAGTAATAAAAATGTTTAACAACTCACAACCTTGCTTACTAAAAAAGTTCTTTAAGTCCCAGTGTAACTGTGAGTCCTTAATAAGCCCAGTTGGATATTTCCATGTCCGAAGGCCCTTGGGAATCTGCTCTCTCCTTACACACTCGTGCAGATATTCATTTTTCAATTGCAAACGTTTGTACCTGAATAAGGCTTCCTTAAAACCCCAAAATTGTTGCTTGACACTGCTGTTTTGGTTGGTAGCATTCATATTCTGTCCATCAAAGATAATTCCATTCCTGAGCCATTGCTCAACCAAAAATGATGGCATGTTGTCATTACATGCATCTAGCATGTCGCTAGATGCTAGTCCACTCCCATTAATGTTACTGCTGCCTGCCAGACCTTGTTCATAAGAGTGATTGTTAAAATTAGTTCTCCTTTGTGCTGGAGTAATCATTGAGATGTCAGGACTGGATATACCAGTATTACTGAGCCCCTGACTATGATGATCCACTAATTGACCAAGAAGTGACTCTACCCTAGCGGAAAGCCCAGCAACAGTAGATGCAAGTGTTGCCACCGTTTAAGCAATAATGTTCAAGTCCATGCTGCCAATTATTTCAATTACACTATTAAATTAATTTGGCAAATATTACACATCCAGAATGATTTATTTTAATAAAAGGAAAAAGTTTATAATATTTCACTTTTTCCAAATATCCCCAAAAGTTTTATGATAGACAGACAGACAAAAACAACTTTTCTTCACAACAAATGATGAATTGGAAGGTATTCCCCAAGAGGGTATTTATCTACCAAGCCTTGGTGAAGCACTGATCAACTGTCTATTACTTGAAGCCCATGGGGAGGAGTACACTTCGATGTCAAGAATGTTTTGAAGTTTTGGTACTGTAATCACAGCTCTCATGAAGCTATACATTGGCTACAGAAAATGGAAGATGTCCTAAAGTTTTGAAAGTTGGCCAGCTGATCTGGTCTTTGGCAGAATGTCCCATATATCTTAGGCGGGTCTATATTAACTCAGTGAAATGGCATAACAGTGAATGCTGTTTCGCCGACACATATAGAATGAAATCTCACAAGAGTGACAGCTCAGATCAGCGATTTCTTTTCCCAGGGAAAACAAATTGCTTGGCCTGAGCCATAACATTGCCCTTTACCACACTGTAGTACGATCTCGGAGTTGGTATATTTAGTTAGGGGGCATTTGGGGGGTACAGCCCACCACATTGGGGGTTGTGGGGGGCAAAGCCCCCACTCTGCAATG
Source organism: Protopterus annectens (assembly GCF_019279795.1). Classification (NCBI taxonomy): domain Eukaryota; kingdom Metazoa; phylum Chordata; order Ceratodontiformes; family Protopteridae; genus Protopterus; species Protopterus annectens. The sequence continues at coordinate 276,978,960 of NC_056729.1, read as the reverse complement.
TTTTAAGTCATGTGTTTGTGTTTTACGGTCTACCGATTTTTTTCCCTGGCAAAAAAATTGGTGACCTGAGGTTTCGCTGTTGTGGGATTTCTTTGTTTATGTGTCGGTGAAATGACATTCGCTGTAAAGACGTTTTTCTGACTTAATATAGTCCCATCTTAGGTTACTGCAACAATGATCTATTTCAATATCTGCTATTATAGTAAGTTTGCTTACACAGCTATACGTTCTTCCTTCTAGATTTATTATTCTTTGATTCTTGTGTTTTAGTTTTTTTCATGCAGCTTGTCAGTTTTAGATTACCCGACTTCAGTTTGTTTTCTCAGGATGGCAATATCTTTTTAAAATCCCATTATCTAGCTCTGTCTCAGTTATTTGAAGCTGGTGGCTTGCTACAAATTTCGGTATTCAGTCATATCTGTTTCCAAACTTACATTTAAAAAAAATGTTAAGCTTATCCTGAGAAGATTCCTTGAACATTTCTAAGTCTACTTCTGCCTTCTTTTTCATGACTGAAGAAAAAAACTTAAAATGTTCTTAACAGAATTGAATTCTGACAGGAGAGTAATCGGATTAAGCTGTCACCATCTTGATGTTCAGGCCATGCCTGCCCTAAATAAACAATAAGAATTGGGCTTGCAAGACTTGTGTTTTGTAACAATGATACACTTCAGAGAGAATTTAATTACTCTGACACTGATATGAGCAAAAAAAGAAAAACATTGTAGTCTCAAGTTGACAGCATTCATTAGATTAAATTGTTCTGAAGTTTATGGAATACATGGTCAGGGACTAAATCACTGTTCTAGTATTTTAGGGCTGTTTTTAAATATTTCTGTGTTGAGTGGTAGAAAAGTGTCAAAAAAGCATTGAAAGCTCTTTCCATGATCAAGTCTGTGTGCCACACGATTTTATATAAAGAAAGCTGATGGGAGGTTTTTAACTTTTGCCACATCGCATATTCAGAGTCAATACATATATGTGTGTGTGTGTGTATGTATATATATATATATATATATATATATATATATATATATATATATATATATATACATAAATATATGTATGTATATATATATATATATATATATATATATATATATATTCATAGGTTCATAGGTTCATACTAGGCCATCTGCCCTGGGCAATTATAAGCCTAGCCCGATTTTGTTTGGCTTAAGCCACCCCTTGATTTGAGTATACTGTGCCCTTTTTAAGGTTTAGTTTGCTGTGCCTCTGTCTAATAGTGACACGGAAGTAATCCCTGAGACAAACCTACGATCCCCCATCCACTCATCAAGATTCTTCTTGAAGAGATTCGGTGAGGTGCTCTGCCTAACATGAATTGGAATTCTATTCCAGAGCGAAGGGAGCCTCTGGGTTATGAATCTGTCCCTCCAGCAAGTTCTATTTATTTCAGTGCTGAGGTTCAAGTCCCTCAAGCGTGTGGCTCTAAGGGATTTAGATTTACTGAGGTGGAGCATGTCCATTAATTCTGGATTGGACATAGCTTTATATGTCAAGCATAGATCGCCTCGAAGTAGGCAGTATGCAACTGAGTAGAGCTGGAGTTTTTTTAACCGAGCAGCATATGGCATCTGTTTGAGTCCCTTGATCCTCTTGGTGAGGTACTTTTGGGGTCTTTCTAATTGCTGCAGGTGTGGGCACATTGTTTTTGCCAAAGGGTATGACTATACACATTTTGGCATTTAGCTTTAGACCATGGCTCTGGCACCAGTTATCCATCTCTGTGAGACCTTTTTGATGGATGTTTGTGTCAGCTGGAGAGTTGATTATGGCACCTAGTTTGCAGTCATCTGCGAACTTGGTGAGCCATAGTCTTCCCACGTTGGCCTGTGCCTCGGAAAAGTATATACCGAACAAGAGCGGTCCCAGGACAGAACCTTGTGGGACGCCACTTGTGACCGGTTTCGAGTCTGACATGGCTCCAGCAACTCTCACTCTGTGGGTTCTGTCTTTGAGCCAGTTTGCGACCCATCTTGTGACATAGGGGTTTACATTTAAGCTGGATAGCTTATCTATGATGCCCAAGTGGGGTATTGTGTCAAATGCCTTTGCTAGGTCCAGATAGGCTGTGTGGACTACCTTCCCTTCATCTATGGCTTTGGTGACTGTTTCAAAGAAGTCAACCAGGTTCAAAAGGCAGGATCTGCCCTTGATGAAGCCGAACTGGGTAGGATCTAGTGTCTGTAGATCCCCAATGTCTTTGTTTATAAGCTCCATGATGATCCTGTCCATAGCCTTGCAGACTAAGCTAGTCAGGCTTATGGGGCAATAGTTTCCAGGGTCCGTAGAGGCTCCATCTTTGTGGAGTGGGACCACTGTTGCTGTACACCATTCTGTGGGCACATATCCTGTAGTGAGGCTGAGATTGTACAGCTGTTTTATTTGAGGGATTAGTTCTTCTTGGAGTTCATGTAGGACGCAACCCAGGACACCATCTGGTCCCATGGAAGCAGTGTTTTTTGCTTTGGAGAGGGCAGCCTTCACCTGAGCATCAGAGATGTTTGGGAGGCAGCCCTCTGCCGGGATAGATACTTGCTCTTTTTTTGGGGGGAGGGGGTGGAGAAGTTTGCACTGAACCTGTCTGCCAGGATATTGGCGATGTCTGTGGGTTCAGTGTATTTTTTGTCATTTAGAATCAACTCAGAACAAGTCTGGGAGTTGCATCCCAGGTTCCTAACATAACTGAAAAAAGCCTTATGATTGTCTTTAGTGTCCTGAGCAATTTTTCTCTCGAAGCTGGCCTTGGAGGATTTTATGAGGGATCGTAATTTTTTGCTAGTACTGATCAGAGATGCCTTCCCTATCAGGGATTTTGCTCTATCATGTAGTATCTTCCTCCTTCTGTTGTACAGTTTATTTATGGCTGGGGTCCACCAGACTGGACGCCTGCCTTTGGATGTTTGGGTTTTGGTTTTGTTTGGGATAGCATGATCCATGCATTCCTGGAGATGTCCGTAGAATGCGTTTATATAGGATTCTGCAGTTTGGGCCGTAGTTTCCACTGGCCCTGGGGCCTTGAAGGATTCCACTTTGGTTTTGAGAAGTGAGAAGTTTGCTTTTGAGAAGTTTTTCACTGTGGTTTTCTGGGCTGGAGGTGGGGTCAGGATGTGGACATCCAGTGAAATTAATTTATGGTCTGATCTTACCAATGATGGATATACTTCAGGTGTGGAGCACAGAGTCCCCATGTTGGTAATGATCAGGTCTAGTATGTTATCCCCTCTTGTGGGAGTGGTGACTAGTTGTTCCATAGCATTTGAGTTTATAATTTCCAGGAACCTTTGGGCTAAGGTGCTGGGGCTTGAGTAGTGCTCCCAGTCTATGTTTGCGTAGTTGAAGTCGCCCAATATAATGGTGTTTGGAGAGATCTTCATGTTCTCCAATGTTTTCAGGAAAGCCAAGTGGGATTCCTGACTTTGAGAGGGTGGTCAGTAGGATGCTATAACCTGAAAAGCAGTCTTGCCCACTGTTAGTTGCACATGGATGGTCTCCGATAAATCGTGCAATGCCACTAACCTGTAGGTGTGGATATCCTTGATAAATATGGAAACTCCCCCTCCTTTTGTGGTTTGGTCCAGGTTTTGGGGCAGAAAAGCATGAAATTAGGTATAACCTGGTAGTGCTGGGGTGCTCTCTGGAGCCTTGAACCAGGTTTCTGTCACTGCACAGATATCGATGTTCTCCATACTGAGGAGAGCTTTGAGTGCGTGCATCTTGAGGTTAAGACTTCTGGCGTTTAGCAGCATTACCCATAGTTTCTTGTTTCTTGTGTATACATATATATATATATATATATATATATATATATATATATATATATATATATATATATATATATATATACATACCCCTTTCCCCATTTATATATATATATATATATATATATATATATATATATATATATATATATATATATAAATGTGTGTGTAGCCACGGTGGTGCAGTGGTAGTGTTGTCGCCTCACAGAAAGAGGTTCTCCTGTTCAATTCTCAGCTGAAGTGTCTTCTGTGTGGAGTCTGCATGTCCTCCCCACGGTCGAGTGGTGTACGAAAGACATGCGTGAATGGCTGTGCCTTCGTTGAGGGTTGGGAATCGAGCTGGCACCTCGGCACCATGAAAATCTACTGCCAATCATTAGCGGACCGGAGTACTGCTGTGGCGACCCCTAACCGGAAAAACCAAAGGAACAACAACATACATATATATATATATATATATATATATATATATATATATATAAAATATATATGTATATATATATATATATATATATATATGTATATATATATATATATATATATATATATATATGGGTCTACTTCATTTCACCTAACTTCCAATTCACTGACTTTCATTTCACTGACCCCATTTCACTGAAATTTCATTTGACTGACACTTCATTTCACTGACAGTTCATTTGACTGACAAGTATTATTAGCAAGAAAATGGAATATGCCCCTTCCCCACTGTAGTGCGACCCTGGAGTTAGAATATATAGTTAGGTGTGGGGCCACAGCCCCCCACATTGGGGGGTGTGGGGGGTGCAGCCCCCCACTTCATTTCATATGATATTGTTAAGTTTTGATATAATATTGCTTAGTAAAAGAAAAGTGCCCCCCACACCCCCCCATCTATATATTCTAACTCCAGGGTCGCACTACAGTGGGGAAGGGGGCATATTCCATTTTCTTGCTAATAATACTTGTCAGTCAAATGAACTGTCTGTGAAATGAAGTGTCAGTGAAATGAAATTTCAGTCATTTGGTCTCAGTCAAATGGGAGTCAGTGAATTGGAAGTTAGGTGAAATGAAGTAGACCCATATATACATATATATATATATATATATATATATATATATATATATATATATAGATTCAGTTCATAATCTTGAAATACTGAAACATCGAATTTCAGTATCTCGAGACCAAGAAACCAAATCCACAAAACACTGAAACTACAAAACCCCAAGCCCAAAACAATGAAAGTCAAAAACCCAAACAAACCACACACACCACACCACACATACACCAAAACACCCACATCACAATTTAAAACACAAAACTACACACATACACAACTCATACACACGTAAGCAGGGGGGCAAGCTCCCCTGCACCCCCGACACTCCCCCTACTTATATATACTAACCCCGAGATCGCACATACAAGAAACAAAAGCAAACTCACACACGCACATTCTCCAGTCCTTCAAACACACATCAAACATATCAGCACACTCACATACAGTCTACCTCCCACTCAAAACCCTTGCAAAACACTCACTTACCTGACATAACACCTAGATCCACACACGGCACCATGCACCAACAAACAAACCCAGAAACAACGTAGCGTAAGTCCATAACTGCAAATTCGAGATATTCTAATTTGCGATTATGAACTTTCACTATTTTCAACATCCGGCTTTATAGTCTCGAGATACTGAAATTCGACATTTCAGTATTTTGTGATTATAAAGTGTTCCTATATATATATATATATATATATATATATATATACATATATATATATATATATATATATATATATATATATATATATATATATACACATATAGGGGTCCCTTCTCCTCTCACTCTTTATTAAAGATCTCCACGCAGCCATCCCGGATGCATCCTGCATTCAATATGCAGATGACTCCACTTTGGTGTGCTCTGACACCTCACCAACAAATCTATTTAAAATAACCCAGAATACTTTCAATAAAGTTGAAAACTTGCTCTCTGATCGTCACCTGATCTTAAACCCTAACAAAACAAAGCTCTTACTATTCTCCCCTACTCATAAATCCTCGGCCCTATCCTTCACCATAAAATCGAATAATGGTGCCATCATTTCCCCGGATGTCTATACAAAACTCCTTGGAGTTATCGTTGATAACCTCAGATTTGACATGCATGTCAATCAAACCATTAAAACCATTAATAAAAAACTTGTCTCACTGTACAGGATTACATCTTTCCTAACTCCACCTGCCAGAACAGTCATTGCCCACACGCACCTACTTTTTACCCTTCTTTTTACCTCCCCTTTGCTCACCAACCTAAGTAAATATGATCTTAGCAAACTCTCTAGCTGCAATAATCACATTGCCAGGATTGCCACTGGAATGCCTTACAGGGCACACCACTGTCACAATCTAAAACACCTCGGCTGGATAGAACTGCCAAACCTACTTCAGTATAACCAGCTTACAGTGGCACATAAAATACTCAACCAACCAGATAATGCACCACCACTTAAAAATATAATCATCGCATGTAGCAACCTTAAATCACTTCGCTCATCCAACAGACTGCTGGTACAAACAATCAGATCCAGTAACTCATACAGTAACTCTGTTTGCAAACTCTTTTGGTAAAATTTGGAATTCCCTCCCTGCTGACCTTACTCTAGAACCTTCCTTAGCCCAATTCAAAAAAAGTCTCAAACTGTATCTCGAATTGCACTGGTTGTGTCCTTGCTCTAGTCCTGGTTAACTCTCTGCTTTAAAATTGTGTGTTAAAAATATTTCTTTGCAACTTTAGATGAGCCAGAATTCTGTTGTTTATAGCCTCAACTAATTCTACAATTTGTTGAACTGTATAACTTGCTTGTCGTATGTTGGTAAATTATGCTTTTCATGTAATACTTTACTGATGTTGGAACTTTTCTCCCCGGGCCTCCACTGAAAATGGACATGTATCCAGTCAGACTATCCCGGTCAAAATAAAACAAAAAAATAAAGATATATATAAATATATATATATATATATATATATATATATATATATATATATATATATATGTGTGTGTGTGTGTGTGTGTGTGTGTAGTAGGCTGGATAAAGCTGCATTTTTCCATCATTTGAAAAGTGCGTGTGCCCCCAATCTGGTCAATTATTTTGATATTTTGAGGAATGTTGAAGGGAAATGTAAAAATGTTTACAATAGAAAGATGAAGAAAATTGATAGAGATATTAATGAATATAAGGAACAAGTTAGTTATCCTAAACCTAAAACTTATAAAGACTGTCAGGGGGGTTATGATAGAACTAAAAGGGATTTTTTTTTGACAACACAGGAGAAAAAGGATATGATAAAATGATGGATAGGAACATGCAGGATAGAAGGCTCTCTTATGATTTGAATGACCTTTTAGATTTCTCATCTTGCCGGAGATTGGAGAGACTGAACAACAAGGGTCCGGTGTATTACAACTACCACAACTTGAAAGGGGATTCAGGGGCAACCAAGTGAGGAATTCAACAATTCTCTTACTGATGGGACTATAACAAAAGAGGGTTTTAAGTACAGTTTTAATGGTTTTAATATTTTTAATTATAGTAATGTTGGGATTAAACTAGATCATTTTAATTTGTTTTCTAAGGGTTTTAAATTTATACACATGAGAAAATCTGATATTAGTAGGGTTATTACTGATCTTAAACTCTTTACTAGAAGAAAAAAAAATTGGAATTTATATTTAAGGGACATGACAAAGAAAGTTTGATTGATGAGGGGTTAAAGAAGAGAAGTACTTACATTCCCCCCTTGCACCTCCAGCTTAGGAATTTTGAAATGGTTGCTGAGAAGGAGTTAAGACAGGCTATAAAGGAAAACAAGGTTGTTTAGAACCTAACTCAGGAAGAAATGAAGTTGTTAGAGGAAATTAGGAATAACAAATTACTAAGGGTTATGAAACTGGACAAAGGGTGAGGGGTAGTTTTTATGGACACTATTATATATGAGGGGAAATTATGGAAATTTTGAGCATAACACTAAATATACTAGAATATCAATTAATGAAATAAACATAGCTCATAGAAGGATTTATTTGTGCTTAAAGGACCTGCTTTTGGAAGGGCTTATAGATATGGATACATACAAATTTGTACCTAATGACAGACCAAGAGTCCCCTCTATATTTGGTATTCCTAAGGTACATAAAAACACATAAAGAAAAACCTAGCAAAGCTAGACTTTCCACTGTGTGATACCTTAAACCTCTTGTATCAGAGGCAACATGGGATATATGAAAATTACCCTTTAAGGATATTGGCTGTTTTAGCTAAATGGCAATTCTGAATGTCCATGACTTTTTCTTTTAAGTCTATTTATGGACACTTTCAGGCCAATAAAGCCAAACCCCACTAGCTGTGGACATGCATGTTTCTGCCTTCTTATGGCATCATCAGCACAGCATAAGAGGAATGCTTGACTTTTGGAAACACAGGGTTGTCGTACCCAACTGATATCAACAAAATATCCCAACTAACAAATTAAAATAATGATTAAATAAGGTCACACAGAAAAAACAATTGGTTAAAAAACTAAAGAAACAGTCATGACACAAACATTATGGTATCTACAAAATATCCCAACTAACAAACTAAAACAATGATTAAAAAAGATCACACGGAAAAACAATTGGTTAAAAAAAGTAAAAGAAAAAGTCATAGACATTCAGAATTGCCATTTAGCTGAAACACCTGATATCCATAAAGGCTGTGGTGGTGCAGCGGTTACCATTGTCACCTCACAGCAAGAGGGTCTCTGATTCAATTCTCAGCTGGCGTGCCTTCTGTGTGGAGTCTGCATGTCCTCCCCATGGTCGAGTGAACATTAAAGACATGCTGGCAGGTGTGTGCATGAGTGGATATGCCTTTTTTGAAGGTTGGGCACCAGACTGGCAACTCGACACTGTAAAAATCCACTGCCAATTATAAGCGGATAGGTGACCCACTTTAGCAACCCCTAACCGAGAAAAGCCGAAAGACAAGACCTGATATCCTTAAAGGGTAATTTGCATATATCCTATGTTGCCTCTGATGCAAGAGGTTTAAGGTATCACACAGTGGAAAGTCTAGTTTTGCTAGATTTTTCTTTTTGTGTTTTTTAACCTATTGGTATAAATTGACAATCAGAAGCTATTTCTTAGGAACATAATCTATTATTTCTTCTAGCAGAGTGAAACCATGAACGTGGGTCTGGGGTAGATAAAGACATACTTTGAGCTAAATAAATCCACTTTTATGGTTTCTCTCTACTTGAAGAAATAATAAATGTGAAACATAGAGAAATATCAGAATTTATGCATGATGTTACTATCATATAACTTCTGATTGCCAACAATACCTGTTGAAATAACGTGAGACATCACTATATCAGCTCTCCACATAGTTTGAGAACATGTCATATAATATAAAAAGTGGCCTTTAAGAACTTAATTATTTTCTTAATTCTCTGAGTTGGGATCAAACTCTAGAGTTGTTTACTGGTTCCCTTTCCTTTGAATTTCAGATTTCCCTAGCAAGATCATTTATAAGAATTAGAAAGTTGAATTAGGCAATTCCAGTTCACAATGTTGGCCTAAAAATGAGTTTGCTATATTACCTCAGTTCCCCACTGTATGAACTACTTAATCTCATACACAACTGAACAAGATCATTATCTAGAGGACATAAAGAATCACTCCAAAACATTCAGAAAGCTCCAAAATATTCAAAAAGTCCATTCAAATACACAAACCACTGACATTCAAATAAACATTTTTTTTACATGGGGAAGAGCCATCTTACTTTGTTATCCCCACACCACAGTTGCTGCAACTTGGAGAAAAGCAATAATGAAAACATACAGGGATGAAGCCTTGGCCATAACCAAGGTGACCACCGTTCCACTATTGGCATGGGTGCTAGATGAACAAGACAGGAGAGGATCAGTTTAAGTAGCTTAAGTCAGCATAATTATCATATGGAGAAGAAAGGGATGGCTAGGCCTGTAATATTGGTGATGTCTAATGCTGGTTCAGTGTTCACTCATGGTAGTGGCCAGCAGGATCTTAACATCTATGCAGTGTTTGCACCAATGAACTGGGGCTTAGGGTAGTGACATAATCACATGTATGTCTTTATTCCAAATTAGGCAGCCGAGTCTACAATCCTTGTGCAGGGGAGCAGTTAAGTAGGGACATCCTCTGGACCAGTATCCACCTTGTTCCTTAGTGACCAATTCAATTAGTTTTGACCTTATGATGTTCAAACTTGTAAAAGTTCAACAATTTAAATGGGACCCCATACAAAGCCCTAGATTACAACATCTCAAATATACTCCAGACTTCAAGTTAAGGCAGTCTTGGAGTTAGTACATACAAACAGCAATCCAAATGGCAATTGCACATGCTCCCATATTAAAGAAAAGCTATCATCAAAATTCACTAAACAACTACAATATATAATATGCATGTTGTCCAGTTGTAATGGTAAATCTTATAGTTATGACTAATAGTCTCAAGCAACAAACTAAAATACGAAACTTTAAAAAATAAAACTAACACACACACACACACACACACACACACACACACACACACACACACGCAGACACACACACACACACACACACACACACACACACACACACACACACACACACACACACACACACACACACACACAACCTCAGAACAAATACACAGATGAACAATTTCACTAAACAATGGGAAAAAAAGGCCAAATACGTATATATGTAAATAGATATTAAAACTATAAAACAACTTTCAAAAAGGTTTGTTCATCATTAAATAAAAAAAGAAATGAACAACAATTATGAAAATTCCGGGGGGACAATAAAAACAATGGACAAAGAAAATGAATCATGACAATATTTGAGTAACCCATAAGAGAAAGAAGGAAAAAAATAAGACTGTGAGTGGCAAGGTATGGGGCAATTCAGAAGCACACATAATGTGACCACTTTAGTATGGAAAATTGCATTGTATGCATCACATACAAATGAACATATAATGATATAATATGAAAGTGAGTGTCAGGATATTAATGAAAGCCACCGTGTGTGCAAATGATGAAAGCAAATATGGTAGCATGATTCACAAATGTATAAAATTGTATGATGAAGTATGATGACCAGCTTTTCTACACACCAGTGTTTGTCAGTCAACAGGTTTTTCACCCATTTTCTGAAGCTAGGAGTAGCATCCACTCCAGACAATCAGCATGTGTTAGTGGCAGGTTTAAAAGCTATTGTCCATTACATTGCAGGTCACCATCCTCCCATGTCACAAAAGGTAAATCTGTGGCTGAGATATTATCACCATCATGACCAGAACATAGTTGAAAGCTAACATGTGGAGAGAAATATACATGAACTGACTGACTGGAACTGTCCTCATGTGGGATCAAAGAGAGTGCAAGAAATGCTTAGCCCAGTGGACTGAAAGGTTTGTGTAACATTAACCATTCTTGCTACAGGGACCTTTAAGTATCCAACATGAGAAACACTAGGAGTTCCAAAGGCCACAGCCTCATGAATCTTACAGCAGTTCCTAGTTTTGATGATGATGCATGTGAAGGAGCATATGTTGTTCCCACAGACAACAGAGGAGGGGACCATTACTATGTAGGCATTCTGTAATATAGCCTGCTTCTTTGAGGTCCTGAGGAGCCTGGAGATCATTGAGTGTATTCATACTCTCATCACAGTCCCAGCTGTACTCACACTGTTATCACAGTCCTAACTGTTCTATGTGCAGTACAGTATATAAACCGGAAGAGTTAAAACTCTGTCATCTGCCAGATGATATGCAGTGTACAGAGTATTATCAGCAGCATGTCTACTGTGCACTGTCAAGGCAGTTCCCATGATTACCACAGCTAGCAAGTGTGAGACCTTAACCAGCATTTCATGTGGGAGGAGCTTCCACAGGGTGATGTAGTTGGTAGGTACATATTTTGTGTACCCCACAGGCCAAAAATGTCAGGTCATTTGAATATATGTTGAAGACGGCATGTAATGGTGCTTGCTACTGAGTATTACAGGTAATGTTGCATATGCCTTGTAGCCATGGCTGATGACCCTCAACTGCAACCTCTAGACAGAGTCAGAGATGGCATTTATTACTGCACTTATGCAGACACAGGACATAGTCAAATGCATGTTCTGATTGCTGAAGTCTCCTGCCTGGATTCATCTGGTGGTATAAGCAGCGCACTTCTGTGACATTCATCAAGATATGTGTAATGTGTGCTATGCTCCATAACATGGTGCTATGTAAACAATTACAGCAAAGGGAGACTGTCACACCAGCCAACATATGACTGCCATTAGAAAGGAGGGGCCAAGTGAGGAAACAGAAGAGGATGCAATTACAATGGACACTATGCAAAGCAAAGGCTGGCAAACATGTCATAGCAATGGCAAAGATGTAGTGTCTGTTCCACAACTCTGGACCATAATAAGACAAACACTCAAAAAGTGTGATACATGTATTCACACACCCAGGGTATGCAGCTCAATGTAATGACTGACAGTGGTGTGTGTCAGATATTGCCATACTCACATGAGTCAGATGGTGGGCAGTCTACAATCACCATCAACAATTGCACAGGTGGGGAGTGAACATAGTTACATGAGCCAAGAACACTAGCATACATGAAAGGGCTGTGCATGGGGAATGTTTACACATGACTAGGGTGTTGTGAAGTGTTGCGGCTTATGATGTCCCTGGGTGATGTTATGGAGCTTCTATGGGAGAAGTGCCTTCTGTCCCTGCAGAGTTAGGTGTAGAGGCATGTGATTCAGGTGAGGCCATTATATATTGGCTAGATATGCAACAATGCAGCTGCAGACCTTTCTGAGTGGTTATTGCAGGTAGGTGTCTGTCACTACACCCTGTCCACTCAGGGATATGTGGCATTTGAGAGTTATTGACCAGGAAGTGAACTGTTGTGGAATTGCACCCTGAATGTTATGTGCTGGATGTTTCCACAGTACAACTAGACAACGTTTGCACATGTCTACATGACCATCCATGGCCAGCAGTGGAAATAATTGTCAATCCAGAAGAGTGCCATGCACATCCACAGTAGCAGCCATGTCCAAAGGTGGAAGTTACAGTGGAATAGAAGAGTGTCATCCATGTCCACAGTATTGTCCATGTCCCCAGGTGGAGGCCATGATGGAGGCAGCTATCTGTGCAAAGTGACCACACACACCTGCAGTGATCAACTGTTCTCTACCTCACATCTATTCCTGCAATTTGTAAGCAGCTGCAGGAACACACTGATTGCCAAATAAATGGGCTGCCATTATCTGCAGTGGCTGGAGGTATTCATAGAGGCCATGGACATTTTAATACAGACTATGTAGCACAATGAACAATGATCCAATTAGCAGCTATCAGTTTCTGGATCATAGCCTTGAACGTTCACTTACTGATGCCTACAGTAACACCAACATCATAGAATAGCTGAGCCTCAAGGCATTGATGGACAGGAATTTTCCTCTTTTCAATGCCACAGTGTGCACCTTTCAGGCTGCACATCCATCAAATGCCAACTGTGTTTCTGTTGTCCAGGTATCATATGTGGGATGCAAATGAACAGACAGCTGACGCAAGAGGTCCATCCTGGGCCTCAGAAGTCCATTTAGCTGTGGGGAAGGAGGATGTTGCCTTCAATATTAGCATTGTTGACAGTACCAGTGTCCTTTGACTGTGCCATGTGCGCAATGTCATTATTGCTTACCTCTACTGATGTGCTGATCTCAGACATATGCAGATCAGTACTGCTGGATCTTTTGGTGGAACCTGTGAATGCCTGAAGATAACTCAACTGTGGGGAAGCCAAGTAGATGTGAAGTCTCCATCACCACATATCAGACAGACAATTTTATGTCAGGAATATGCATAGCCTATGTACACACATGGGGCAGCACAGTGACTAGTATTGTTGACTCACAATGTGAGGTCCTCTGGTTCAATTCTCGACAAGCATACCTCCTGTGTGGAAGTTACATGTTTTCCTTATGTTTTCATAGGTTTACCCCAGGTATCAAGACCTGCAGTAAGCAATGTGGCACATTTAAATTATCTCTCTCTCTCGCGATATATATATATATATATATATATATATATATATATATATATATATATATATATATAGGCAATCTATATTCATTTCTTCCTTAGCTATTTATCTCCATGGATGGTGGTGGCTGTTCACCAGGTTGTTAGAGCAGTTGAATGAGATTCTTAAGCCTAAATGAGCATATACATACCTATTTGTGTAGGATGAATCCATCACAGTCTAGATTTCCCTGAGTGACAGAATTGTGATATGTCATGTGTGAGTGACTGTGCAAAGGGGAAGACATGTCACACAACATACTTGAGAATCCGACACAGATACATGGGCAATCGTAACCTCTGCTCCAGGTGGTCATAATTGCAGCCCTGATGTTCCTATGTGACAGGAAACTCAATGGTCAAGACTATGTACACCAGGTGGATATTCCCCACACTGTAAATGTTCCTTTTGGCATTGCTGGTTGGACAGCACTACCAGCATTGCAACATTTTCACTCTGTTTCCTGTGCCCTTACTGAATTGGATCCCATATCAACAGTCTGCCATATCCCTGCAAGTAATCCCTATTGAAATGTTGGCTTTGAAATGTCAAGTGCCAAAACATGGAAAAAAAGAGATTGAAACTGCAGAAGAATAATGAATCTCGAACAGTACTCCTTTACATTTTTTTTTGCAGGGGGCAAGTCCCACTGCATACCCCTGAACTTATATATACTAATTCTGAGATCACTATACCACAAAGAAAAGGGAATATATGTGGAAATGGTGAAATGGCTGATTTTTTGACCATTTAGTCACTATTTTTCACAACTCACTCTAGTGGGTTCCAACATTTTAAATGGTCACCCCTTGCCAGTGCCATTGCAGGGTTGGCACACAACATTCAGTACAGTGAGACAACTGTGTGAGGTAGCCATATAGCCTGCAGTTGCCCCTATAATATGATACACTTTACCATTACTTCTGTCTGCTGCACATTTTCTTATATGTCAATTTTTTTGACAATAAGTTCCATTGCTGTTCATAGGTTCATAGGTTCATAGGTAAGTACTAGGCTATCTGCCCGAGGGCATCTATAAGCCTAGACAGAATGTGTTGGCTTTTGCCACCCCCTTAGATTAGTTCCCTGTGCCTCTGTCCAGCAGAGCCATTAGTTCCCTGTGTCACTGTCCAGCAGAGCCACTGCAGTGATCCCTGGGGTAAATTTTCTGTTTCCCATCCACTCATCAAGGTTTCTCTTGAAGAGTGTTAGTGAGGGGCTCTGCCTAATGTAGATTGGAATCCTGTTCCAAAGCATGGGGAGTCTGTGGGACAGGAATCTATCCCTACAGAATGTCCTATTTATCGTTGTGGTGAGGTTTAGATCCCTAGAGCGTGTGGCTCTCGGGGAGTTGTTTTTTTTGGGTGGAACGTGTCCATCAATTCTGGGTTGGACATGTCCTTGTATGTCAGGCAGAGATCACCTCTGAGTAAGCAGTATGCAATCAAGTACAGCTGGAGTTTCTTCAGTCAGATTGCACAGGGCATCTGTTTGAGGCCAGTAATCCTCTTAGTGAGGTACTTCTGTGGTCTTTCCAGCTGTTGCAGCTGTCTTGTAAGGTGCATCCCAAATGGGGGGTTGTACTCTATGATGGGTCTGATGAGTGATGAGTAGAGGGGCACAATAACCTATTTTGTTCTAGATGCAAACCCTTTTGGGATTAGGTGGGTCACATAGAAAGATTTTCTAACCA
Source organism: Protopterus annectens (assembly GCF_019279795.1). NCBI lineage: Eukaryota > Metazoa > Chordata > Ceratodontiformes > Protopteridae > Protopterus > Protopterus annectens. The sequence goes on along the minus strand of NC_056729.1, from coordinate 276,963,313 downwards.
CCTTGGCAATATGATTATCAAAGGGGAGATTACTATCTACTTGGATCCCCAGATCCCTTATTACATTTTCTGTATTTAGGGGACTACCACGTATGTGGTAGTTCATGGGTACTTTGTTTTTTCCAAAAGGGATGACTATGCACTTTTTGGCATTTAGCTTGAGGCCATGATTTTGACACCAGGTATCCGTCTCAGTGAGACCCTTCTGGAGGACGTCTGTATCAGCCGGAGAGTCAATTACGGCCCCCAGTTTGCAGTTGTCTGTGAACTTGGTCAGCCATAGTCCTCCTGAGCTTATCTGTACCTCTGAGAAGTATATACCAAGCAGGAGGGGCCCCAGGACTGATCCCTGGGGGACACCACTTGTAACCGGTTTAGAGTCGGACCTAGAGCCTGCAACTCTCACTGTGTGGGTTCTATCTGTGAGCCAAATGGCAACATATCTCATGACATAGGGGTTTATGTTCAGGCTGGTGAGCTTGTCTATAATACTAGAATAGGGAATGATGTTGAAAGCCTTTGCAAGGTCTAGGTAGGCTGTGTGGACCTCCTTTCCCTCATCTAAAGCCTTGGTAACTGTCTCAAAGAAGTCCACCAGGTTTAGAAGGCATGATCTGCCCTTAACAAAGCCAAACTGGGTACGGTCCAATGTTTGGGCGTTCTCAATGTCTCTGTTAATGAGTTCCATGATGATGCGCTCCATAGCTTTGCAGACCAGGCAAGTCAGGCTTATAGGGCGATAGTTCCTGGGGTCCGTTGTGGCTCCACCTTTGTGGAGTGGGATAACTGCTGCTGTGTGCTACTCTATGGGTACTTAGCCTGTAGAGAGGCTGAGTTTGAACAGTGTGTTTAGGTGAGGGGTTAGTTCATTTTGGAGCTCATGTAAGACACAGCCTGGGACACTGTCCAGTCCCATTGAAGCTGTGTTTTTGGCTTTGGATAAGACTGTTTTAACTGGCGTGCCAGTGATTGCTAGGGCTCTACATTCTTCTGGTATGGTTATGGGCCCTTTAGGGGGTGAAGGGGGGTGAAGTTTGCACTAAACCTGTCTACCAGAATGTTGGCAATATCAGTCATTTCAGTGTATTTTGTGCCATTCTGCACTAACTCAGAGCAGATCAGAGAGTTTCCACTTAGGTTCTTGGCATAGTTAAAGAACGCTTTGTGGTTATCTTTGGAGTCCTTGGCAATTTTTCTTTTGAAGCTAGCCTTGGATGATTTTATGAGAGATCATAGCTTCTTGCTGATACTGATCAGGGATGTCTTTCCTTCTTGAGATTTTACTCTTTTCTGTACTAGTTTCCTCCTTCTATTGTATAGCTTGTTTATGGCAGGGGTCCACCAGACTGGTTTCCTTTTCTTGGAGGAGTGAGTCTTGGTTTTGCTTGGGATAGCATGATCCATGCATTCTTGCAGGTGCTCATAGAGTTCCTTTGTAAGGGATTCAGCAGCTTGGACAGCGTTGTCCTTTAGCATGAGGGCTGTGAACCTGTCCACCTCGGTTTTAAGTAACGTGAAGTTTGCTTTTGAAAGGTTTTTCACGGTGGTTTCCTTTATTGGGGGTGGAGATGGAATGTGGATATCCAGAGTGATTAGTCTACGGTCTGATCTAACCAGTGAGGGTTGACCTCTGGTGTGGAACACCGGTCGCCCATGTTGGTGATGACCGGGTCCAATATGTTGTCACCTCTGGTGAGGGTGTTGACCAGTTGATCCAGGGTGTTCAGGTTTATAAATTCTAGGAAGCGTTGGGCAAGGGAGTTAGTACTTGAGTAGTTTACCCAGTTAATGTTTAGGTAATTGAAATCACCCAGTATTAGGGCATTTGGTAGGACCTTCATATTTTTCAGTGTTTCCAGAAACATGGAATGGAGTTCCTGGGTCATGGTGGGTGATCTGTAGCAAGCTACAGCTTGAATTGTAGTTTTGCCCATTGCTAGTTGCACATGGATGATCTCTGAGGCATTGTGCTGCTGCCACTAACCGGGAGGTGTGGATATCCTTGATGAATATGGATACACCCCCATCAGTCCGGGTTCTGTGGCTGAAAAGTATGGTATGAGTTATAGCCTGGTAGTGTTGGGGTGCTCTCTGGAACCTTAAACCAGGTTTCTTTTACTGCACAGATATCAATGTTCTCCATACTGAAGAATGCCTCGAGTACATGCATTTTGAGGTTTAGACTTCTGGCGTTGAGTAGCATTACCCTCAGTTTTTGGTTACTTGTGCTATTTACTGTGGTGGGTTTGTCTTTTGAGCTTTGCCTAGAAAGGCACTATGGGGGTGGCAAAAACCTTGGCTAGTATTTGAAATCTAAGGTTGACAGGTGCAAGGCATCTCTTGCGAAGCAATGTGGCTTGTTGAGCATGTCCTCCCAGGCGGACAGATACTGGATCCCCTTTGAATGACACCAGAAACTTAGCCAATTGTTGAAATTGATCATTTTTTCTTTATACTGTGGCATCATTCTTGGTGAGGACAGGATGCTACTCAGGGTCAGGGTCATATCGGCCTGGGCTACGTGATCAGTGAGCTCTTCATGTCTCTTTTCATGTAGTTCAAGGAGGTACATCTCAGGTCATTCACACCAACATGGACAATGACAGAGTCATATTTGTACTTGTTCTGGAGCGACCTGAGTGCTTGTGTTATGTGGCGGACCCTGGTGCCCAACAGGCAGCTAACTGTAACCTTCTCCTTGTCCAGCCTAGCTAGTGGGACATCAGTGTGCCTGACTATAGAGTCGCCTATCACTAGTGTGTTGGGTATGTTATTTTGCCTTAAGGGCTGTGATTGTGTGGCACACTGATTATGTGAAGTATGTGTTTCATGGTTTGTGATGAGGTGTGGAGGTTGCTTGGGTGTTTGCTTTGGAGATCTCTGTTGCTTTTGCAGATTTTTATTTAGAGGCACCGTGTATGTTTTCCTGTATTTATGTGTGTTATTTGCCAGTGTTGGTTTAGTAGGTCTATGTGAGACTGGTGGTGTGTTGCAAGTATTTCCCTTCTCCTCTTGACTGTCAGGTCTAGTCTCGGGTTTAGAGAGCTTTGCCTTCAGTTTGGCTGTATAATTGCATCTCTTGCATATATTAGTGTTTGGTGGTAGGAGGAGAAGGTTGTCTGTGTACATGAGGCAGTTGTAACATTGCCTCAAAATGCCCAGATTCACCAGTTGGACTGGGGACTACACCTGAAACTGCCCTTTGGACATACCTGAATAGGTAAAGTGAGCTGTTTTACTGATTGGCTGGTAGGGACAACAAGAGATCCTTGTCCTTCTGGACAGTATAGGGGGATCTAGTGCTAGGGTTAATTAATGCTTGCTATGAGTTTTGAGCAAGTGCTGGGCTGTGAAACGAATGGTTTGAGTGCTTAAAAATGATACTTAATCACTCCAAAGTCTCTCTTTTGTCTCTCTGCTGCTGTAGAACTCTGCAGGACACCTGGCAGGCACTTGCTGAGCTGAATACAAGCACAAAAAAAATGTGCAAGTGTGGTTTTTATAGCAGGGAAATGAAAGAGATCGAAATTAGCCCAAAATGGCCCATAAACTACTAACTTTTGGACTACAGCAAACAAGGCACACACATTTCAGAAAGAAACAGTTCAAATAAGCAGGCATAATAAGCCTTTAACCAGAAATTCCCAGCTCAGAAGGTCAGAATCTAGCCTCTCCTCCCACAAAAGTGCAGACCACAAACCTTCTTAATGTAAAATAACTGGCCTGAAGTCCAAGTGCTTAAACCAGAACTAATGTGCTTTTAGAATAGCAGACACTGAGCCTTCAATCAGCAATTCCCAACTTAGAAGGATGTAAGCTACCTGTCCTGCCACAACAATGCAGTTCACAAACCTTCTTAATGTAAAACAATTGGTCTGAAGCCCAAGTGCTTAAACCAAAAGGCTTAGAATAACAGTTACAATTGAATCAGGTTACTACCAAGCAGTAATAACTGCAGCAGAATAATACAACTGAGTACTTTTAAGAAAAAGCACAAGCAAAATAAGGTAATAAAGTGGGAAGAAACACAATTACAGTAAAAGCAGATGAATAAAGTGCAATTTTTTTTATAACAATAGAAAACGAGCAAATTAATTTAAACAAATTACCCAATTAACCAGTAAAAAAACTCAAAACTAAGCCCTGTTCCAGCAGTCTTCAATCAGACAAGTTCTAACCGCAAACTCCTGCCACTGGGGTGAAGGGGGGACCTTCTCCAAGAACAATGGCCTGGATTAGTGCTCAAGTTATACAAACAAATCTAGATTCAGCATGCCTGAATCTAGTGCATGCTGCAGCAAACAAGGCACACTAATATCAGAAAAACAGTTCAAATAAGGAGGTTCAGTAAGCCTTTTACCAGAAATTCCCAGCTCAGAAGGGCAGAATCTAGCCTCTCCTTCCACAAGAGTGCAGACCACAAACCTTCTTAATGTAAAATAACTGGCCTGGAGCCCAAGTGCTTAAACCAGAACTAATACACTTTTAGAATAACAGACACTGAGCCTTCAATCAGCAATTCCCAACTTAGAAGGATGTAAGCTACCTGTCCTGCCACAACAGTGCAGACCACAAACCTTCCTAATGTAAAACAACTGGTTTGAAGCCCAAGTGCTTTAATCAAAAGACTTAGAATAACAGTTACAATTTAATCAGGCTACCACCAAGCAGTAATAAATGCAGCAGAATAAACCCAATTGAGTACTTTTAGGAAGAGGCAAAAGCAAAATAAGGTAATAAAGTAGGAAGAAACACAAATACAGTAAAAGCAAAGTGCAATTTGTTTTATATATATAACAATAAAAAACAAGCAAACTGATTTAAACAAATTGCCTAATTAACCAGTAAAAAACCTCAGAACTGAGCCCTGTTCCAGCAGTCTTCAGTCAGACAAGTTCAGGGCCTAAGTGGGTATGCCTACTCAAATGTTCTCTCTGTATTAGGCAGGATGAGCTAATGAGACTAGACTAGGATAGAGCTGGGATAGAGCTGAACAGATGGGAAGGTAGGAGTGTCTGAAATAAAAATATGATCTCACTGTACTTGGTTGAGTGAGCAAATGAGATGGGCCCAGAAGGAGTGCTCAAACACAAATTTACAGCAGGGGCAGTCAATTCCAAAGCCACCAAGATTAATACCACAACAAGAACATGGAGGGTGGGTGAGAAAATTAACTGCAGACAGAGAGCGAGCTCACAATTTTCAGTGAACAAATAAATAAGCAGATAAATGCAGTACTATTTTAACACAATTTTCAATGAAACAATAAAACATAAAAAAATAAAATGCAGTACTATCTTATAACACTGCAAGTTTGTACTTAGCTTGTAATAAAGTTGATGTAGGTATGTAAAAGCTAACCAAACAGCTCAAGTATGCAGCTTTTCAACAGATATAATTTCAGAGATAAGGGACTAAGACTTTAAGGCACAGAGAAACCCCCTAGGCTAAGACTTTTACACTGAATATCAATGAAGTGAGAAGAATAAACCTACTAATTGCAGACAGAGAGAGAGCTCACAATTTTCAGTGAACAAATAAATAAGCAAATAAATGCAGTATTATTTTTAACACAATATTGAATGAAACAATAAAACAGAAAAAATAAAATGCAGTACTATCTTATAACACTGCAAGTTTGTACATTTCTCAGCTTATAATAAAGTTGATGTAGGTATGTAAACACTAACCAAACAGCTCAAGCATGCAGCTTTTCAGCAGAAATAATTTCTGTTGTCTATCAGTCTCTATAATGCAATACCTCACAGTGTGCCAATATTACCCTTTATCACACTATAAAAGGAGTTTATAGTGTGGCTATTATGCTAATGAGGTGACTTAACACAATATATTCTGAACTGCACCAAATAACACAATGCTTTGTCAATCCCATTTTACATTATGAGGCTCTGTTAGTCTTGTACACATGCACTGGGGCCAATTACAGTATATAAGGCTATGTAGCCCCAGTATGCTATTACAAGTCTGCAGTAGTTTAATGGCCATAATCACTGCACTATGAAGCTGACAACTGTAATCCTGCTGAGGCATGTAGACAACTAGTGTGTGTGTGTGTGTGTGTGTGTGTGTGTGTGTGTGTGTGTGTGTGTGTGTGTGTGTGTGTGTGTGTGTGTGTGTGCATGTGTGTGTGTGTGTGTGTGTGTGTATTTGTGTGCCTGTCATACCTGGCTACTTAGTTGTTGCCTTCCTCCATGGTACTAACCATGTGCATTATGCTGACACAGACAGGCATTATACCACTGTGCTGCATATCACATGGTTTCTGTGACATGCAACATTGCGTCACAGCAATAACTTTACTCCTTGCCTTGTTCTAGTGAGTTAACATGTCCTCTACAGTATATAAGTGTGGCTGGGCTCCTGCATGATGAAACAGGGAGACTACAATGTTTCTGCACCTTTTGCACATGCAGCACAGGGCATGCTTGCTATAAGGCAGCTATGAAGGTACGTGCTTGTTAGGGCAGTGAAGGTTGCCTTAGGCATCAGTTGTTCTGGTAGGCAGTGCCAGCAAAATTATAATAATTTGAACAAGTGCCATCTTGTGCTTTTCACAAGTGGAGAGAAGAGATGAAGGAGAGACAGATTCAGTATTACAGTAAGAGTTCATGTTTTGCTGACGCATCATATAGCAGACCTTAATAGATAAGTATGTTGTTACATGCAGTAGGTGGACGTGCAAAAATGGGAAAAAGGGGGGTTGTGGATAGATAGATGGATGGATGGATATGCGTTTTCTTATGTTAATGATTATGCTGTGCTCATTAATGTCTTTTTTGTTCATAGGTTCATAGGTTCATAGGTTCATACTAGACTATCTGCCCTAGGGCATTTATAAGCCTAGCCAGAGTGTGTTTGGCCTTCGCCACCCATTTTAAATGAATTTTGCTATGCCCTTTTTTGAGGTTAGTATACTGTGCCTCTGTCTAACAGTGACACAGAAGTGTTTACTTTAGAACATGAGATTGTAAAAAAATAGACTTGCCAACCAGAAGGGTCTATATTATTTCAGCGAGTGCTTAAAATAGTGAACGCTGTTTAATCAACCCGCACTTTATTTTGTGTTAGGATTTCTTTTTTTTTTTATTTTACGCAGCAGATATTTTAGAACATAAAAAAGATTGTTGAATGCTATGGTAAGCAAGTTAAACACAAATAGAGTTCTGGCAGCAATACTCTATGCTCTCCCCACCACAGGGAGATTGTGGCTTGCCTCTTCTGGTTGGGTCTATATTATTTCAGCAAATGCTTAAAATAGCGAAAGCTGTTTAATCAATCCAATAAAGTCGAAATCCCTAAATCCTGAACACACAGAATAGCGATTTTTTTTCCCTGGGTAAAAAAATCGCTGCTGCGTAAGAAAAAAAAAAAAAAGAAAGAAATCCAAACACAAAATAAAGTGAGGGGCTTTCCCCCCCACACCCCCCAATGTGGGGGGCATTCCATATTTAAATATACCAACTCTGAGATTGCATTACAGTGTAAGAAATGGGGAAAGTCCTGAACACAGCCCAGTGATTTTTTTTCCCTGAAAAAAAAAATCGTTGTTCCGTGTGTTCAGGATTTAGGGATTTCAACTTTATTGGGTCGATTAAATAGTTTTCGCTATTTTAAGTGTTCACTGAAATAATATAGACCCAACCAGAAGAGGCAAGCCAAAATATCCCTGTGGTGGGGAGAGCACAGAGTATTGTTGCCAGAACTCTATTTTTATTTAACCTGCTTACCACAGCATTCAACAATATTTTATTATGCATCTCTAATTGAACTACATTTTTTGAATTAAACAGGCATAAGCTAAGCAAGAAATAAATCATTCATAAAAAATCTGTGTTAGATCCTCTTGACATTTTACAGTAGTATGCTGATTTAATTTATGGTTTGGGATGCTCGCCATGTGAATATCTTGCTAATGTTTTTCTAAAGGTAATCCTTTTCACTGCTACACTTTGACACAGTACCCATAGTGCTCTAGGAACATAATGAAAAGGAGCAGAAAAAAAGATGGTGCCCTTTAATGCAGTTATTTACTTGTTGCTTCCTACAAGACTGTACTTTTCAGGAAAGCAGAGTTATATCCTTTAAGAGTATATTCATCTTTATAGGAGACTTTACTCTGCTCTTGAAATGACTATGTTCATCACTGTTTTCAAAGTTTTAATTTCTGAAGTCCTGGTAAAGGTACATTTATAAAACTAAGGCAGCAGGGTGGCATCTACAAGGTTATATACTTTGTTAAGTTTTCCAGTGAAAAGGTCAGCAAGAGATGTGCAAAGCTGGAGCTTTGAAGGAATGATTGGAAAAAGTTACAAACATCATGCCATATTTTTCTATTTATATTAATAATGCAAAAATACTGCATGACACTGCCTTATTGGTGGTGGTTTACTCAACCAGTGAGTATTTATAAAAAATGTCACTAAAATGGTTAATAATGTGAAGGCATTCTGGGATATAACTGTTGTTTTGTTAAAGCAGTTATGAATATTATGTATATTTTCATAATTGCACTAATTTTATAAAAGCTTTGTGACCTACAGTTGAACAAATGGTGTCATCTTATACAAAACATTAGGGCACATAATGCTGCCACTGATACTTGCCATCTAACATAAATGGTTTTATGGACAAATATTATTTTGAAATATTGTGAGAATATTATATGCATCATTTGCATATATTCAACCATATCACAAAATTAGCAGTATGCTATCCCCTCGTCATATGCCATTGGAAAACGTTTGAACAAGTGAACAATTCTCGCACTTATAACTTAGATCTGCATTTTACACTTACAGAGACATAAATAACCCTTTGTTTGGACATAACACTAGTATTTTTGGCAAACAAAATACCATTTTTCTTTCATAAATCTGCAATATAAAATCAGCATCTAAAAGCAGACCTTTGACAGTAACACCTGTCTATATACATTGTCTAACAAAAAGCTAACATGTTCTACATTTTTTTTGTAAATCGCATTTTTATCAGATATTGTAAAGTTAATGAAGGGTGCTTACAGTAAAAGTTGAACTAAATGAATGAGTGAACAGCATGCAAACACTTGTGAAGCCATACAAATAGAGGATATAAACTGATTAACAATGATCTGAACAATTAAAGTAAAAGGGAAGACTAAGCACTGGAGACTGTTAGGAAAGAACTTTCTTACAGGATAATTTTTAAGTATATCTCAGTTCTAGCTACAAATCATCTCTTCAGAGCTGCTCATCTTTTATAGTTCCTTAGACAGATGCAGATTTGTGATGTTATCTTTTGGCATACTTTCACTACCAGAGGTATTCCTAAAACTATTGAAGGTCTAGGGTTGTGAATACAACATATGATTTGTCTGTATGTAGTTCCACCTAAAAAGAATATGATGTGGGACTGATAATATGAACTTTTATATACTTAATGCTTGCTAGACTGAGCAGAAATGTTGGCCAGGAATTCAACTAAGTCAATTTTCATAACTGCATGTTACAACTCAAGTATATGGGTCATATTCTGACTCTTGGGAATCTCAAACCATATGTTGAGATGGTCAGTACTGCACTCAATATGCAAAAGAAATAAGACAAATCTAGTCTTAACCAGTCACAACTTTTAGGTTCTTACTAGAGAGATTGCCTGGGCAACCACATAGAACCAAGACATGCAATTCAGAAAGAAATGCTGTTCAGTTTGTATGGGCCAATCCCCAGTAATTAATTTCAGATAACTTGGATTGCAACTAAGCCTCTTTATCATTGTGCCACAGAGATCCAAGGAATGGTTCAATATCTTTAAAAGTTCCTGTCCCCTTTAGATAGATAGATAGATAGATAGATAGATAGATAGATAGATAGATAGATAGATAGACAGATAGATCTTATCTGTCACTGTACTAAAATAAAAAAATCCAAATATTGACATGTACATCTTCCACATTCCATTTAATTAATATCTATATTTAAACATAAAGACTGGCATGTATGATATTCCAAAACTGAAATAGCTTTTCTTTTGTTGCAACCAATGTTTAGCATCATCCTTGAGATTCAGAAATATTTGTTGAATTACAGGAGGCAATCATGAATAAGGGTCTTCATAGATGCAAATTAAATTTTCCAAGATGACAGAGAGATGCAGCAATGAATAAAGAGCTCAGCATGGTACTATAACATTAGTAGTAGTGATCACAGCCAAATCCTCTTGTTTATACAGTTGAATCACAGAAATATGTTAGGGGTTGCTGCAGTTTTAGCTAATGTGTATATGCAATGGGTTATTATTTCCACTATGAGCCATTGTGGAGTGCATCATTTGCCTCGGATGAGTTGTGTTATTTAACCTCACTTAACATTTCATGGACTCCACAATGGATAGAAGTTTGGACAATAATAGAACTAATAGCGTTGATTCCAACACGCTGAATGTTGGTCCTGTTAATTCAGGTACTGTTCCTTCATCTAGACCTATTGAAACAAATGAATGGTTGAAAATAAATTATTGTTTCAATATTGACGCTGGTGGCCCTAAGGGGTCCAAGAATGGAGATTCTTACAGCAAATAACTGGACAATTTGTCTAAATTAATGTTTAAATATAGGTCTCTGCTGATAGAGAATGCTTATTTAATGGAATGTATTAGTAGGAACATTGTTCCTAAGGGTTTAAGAATTTACAAATACCCTAACAATGTTCAGATGGGCTCGATTTTTCACAAGGAATTGATGGAAGTATTTAATAAATGTGGTATTGATATTTTGAAATTAATCATTAAGGAGAATAATAGGAACCTAGAAAATTTACAAACAGATATTAATGAATTGGATGGGCTTATTAAGGAAGACCTTATTTTTGGAATAAGAGAGGAAAGAGACAAATATTTTAAGGTAAGGGGTGATATTGATGACAAATGTAAAGGTTTAATAGATAAGGAGATGGAAAAATGAAAACGAGATATACAAGACTATCAAAATGATGTGAGTTATCCGAAGCCTCCATCATCACATCTATATAGCAATAATCATTATCATAATAATAAAAATAATAACAAAGTATATATGCAGGGATATAGTCCCAAGCATCATCGAACAGGAGAGAGATGGAATGAATATGATTATGATAATGAATTTCCCCCTTTCGATAGAGAGTATAGACCCCCCGGTTTCCAGAGATCTCAGAATGGAAATTTTCGAATGAGAGGGGGGAGAAGGGGGAGGGGAAGATATTAGTTGGACATACCCCTTACCCAGAGTTAGTTATAACAGGACAAGATGTAGTAACAGAAGGTTATATAAATATTTTGAATGGTTTTACTATTTACAATTACAGTAATGTTCCACTTGACAAAGAACATTTTAGTTTATTGGGAAAAGGTTTTAAATTTATTCCACAGGTTAAAGGGGACTTGACTACAACACTCCTTGATATTAAATTGTTTTTGAGGAAAATCAATATGGAAATATTATTTTATAAGGATGATAAGCACAATATGGTAGGTACTAACCAGATGTTGGTAAAGAGATCTACGTTCAACCCCCCCTATTCATCCTCAACTTAAGAATTTAGAAATTGTTATGGAAAATGAAGTGAGGAAAGTACAAAGGAGAATAAGATGTAAAATGAATCTTAGTGGAGTAGAAAATAAGATCCTGAATGAATTAAAACACAATTATAATGTGAGAATAATGAAACCAGATAAGGGTGGGGGGCTGTTATTATGGACCTCATTTTATATGAAGGTAAAATGAATCAAATCCTTAGAGATGAAGTTAAATATTCAGTGGTTTCAAAAAATGAGATTAGTTTGGCTTATAAGAGAATTGATATGGAATTAGAGGCAATGTTAAGTGAAGGGAGTATAGATGGAAAAATGTTTTCTTATTTGAAGGTGGATAAGCCAAAAATACCTGTAATTTATGGTATCCCAAAGGTACATAAAGAAGTGTTAGACCCCCCATTGAGGCCAATTGTTTTGGCGGATGGTTTGAAAACATTACCTCTAGCTAAATATATAGATATAAAAACTAAGCATATCTGGAAAGGTAAAAAAGTAATTTTAAAAGATTCATGTGATCTATTAAGGGATATCCAACCAGAATTATATACGAAAGATTTATTATTTGTTACAATAGATATTGTTGATCTCTTCTCCTCTATACCTTATATAGCTGGTATGAAAATGTTTGTGGATGAAGTGTTTCAAGATAGAATATTAACCCACAGAGACAAGGTAGTCTTTACAGGTTTGATGGAAATGGTTTTGAATAATAATTTTTTATTATTTAATGATGAATTTTTTCAACAGATTCAAGGAGTGGCCATGGGTGCAGCCTGTGCGCCTACCTTTGCAAACCTAGTCTTAGCTAATTGGGAGGAAACCTATATACTTAATTCAAGTTTTAATACCTGTTGGAGTCTATATAGGAGATTCCTAGACGATATAGTGATCTTTTGGATAGGGGGTGTTGAGAAGTTAGATGAATTTATGATTTATATCAGTGAGACTACTGATTTCCATAGATTTACATATAAGGTTTCTGAAAAAAGTTTACAAGATTTGGATATTGAAATATATAAAGGGAATAATTTATTTGAAATGAAGGTATATATGAAATCAACCTATTGTAATTCATTTTTGCACTATGATAGTGCACATCCAGTACACTGTAAAAAAAACATTGTGAAAGGACAATTTGTCAGGGGGTCACGTATGATGAGTAACTTTAATGATTTTATTATGGAGTGTGAATTATTGGAAAAAATGTTTTTAGAAAGAGGATATCCAAAGGATGACAGTGTGTTTATGGTGTGTTAAACGGTGGATTATTAAAGCTGTGTTGGCCAGTATCGGTGGTTTCACTCTATGTGCTATTGCACTCCTGTTTTTTGTTTTTGTACTTTTGGAGAGCTTTCCGCTTTTTTTGTTCTTTATCATTGTGCCACAGAGATCCAAGGAATGGTTCAATATCTTTAAAAGTTCCTGTCCCCTTAAGATAAATAGATAGATAGATAGATAGATAGATAGATAGATAGATAGATAGATAGATAGATAGATAGACAGATAGATAGATCTTATCTATCACTGTACTAAAATAAAAAAATCCAAATATTGACATGTACATCTTCCACATTCCATTTAATATCTATATTTAAACATAAAGAATTGCATGTATGATATTCCAAAACTGAAATAGCTTTTCTTTTGTTGCAACCAATGTTTAGCATCATCCTTGAGATTCAGAAATATTTGTTGAATTACAGGAGGCAATCATGAATAAGGGTCTTCATAGATGCAAATTTAATTTTCCAAGATGACAGAGAGATGCAGCAATGAATAAAGAGCTCAGCATGGCACTATAACATTAGTAGTAGTGATCACAGCCAAATCCTCTTGTTTATACAGTGGAATCACAGAAATATGTTAGGGGTTGCTGCAGTTTTAGCTAATGTGTATATGCAATGGGTTATTATTTCCACTATGAGCCATTGTGGAGTGCATCATTTGCCTCGGATGAGTTGTGTTATTTAACCTCACTTAACATTTCATGGACTCCACAACATTAGGATTGTAGACTGGTATCATGTGGATAGTGACATCATGCAGGAGCTGATAGACATGGATTGGACTTATCTGTAGGCTGAATGGTGGCATGGACCACCCATCTCAATGGATACCAAGTTATGGCTGGATTTATGTATACTAGCTACAAGGACCTTTCAGTGACTGACAGGGGACACAGTGTTGGTAGGTATCTCTAGCATCTATCTCAAGAATTCTCCATCTGGTTCCCAATGCCATGCTTAAGCATGTGGGGGAGCATATGTAGTTGCCATGTATCACAAAGGAAAAAGCCAACACCATGGTGGAATTCTTTGACATAGCCTATTTCTCTGAGATGCTGTGGACCATAGACTGTACCCACATTGAAATAAAGTTTCAATGTTGTGACTTGTGAGGAAGTTATGTGAACCATAAAAGCAACTTAGCCATTAATTGGCAGATGGTCTACAATGAACAGAGTATCACCTACAATATGCCTGTAAACCACCAAGGCAGTTACTATGAGTTCTACATATGGCACATGTCTGAGCTTTACAAAAGGTTTGTGAGGAGTGACTTCCACCAGAGGGCATATTATTGACAATGTCACATATGCCATGGCTGGTAAAATACATTTCTCCCCTAAATGCAGCATGTGCCCGCATGCCAGCACACACAAACACACACACACACACACACACACACACACACACACACACACACACACACACACACACACACACACACACACACACACACACACACACATGCGCAGAAGCTTATGACATCCACGTAACACGTTCGAATTGCCTTCTCTCCATATGACAGTACTTTCCTGAGTAACCTCTAGCACATGCCCTTCCATATTGACATCACATGTTAATACCTCTAGTGTGCACCTTCAACATGCACACAAAGTAATGCTCATGTGGAGACATCCCCATATAGGGTGCTGCTGTACTAATATACTGCTTATGTGACAGTACTGTGCTACTGTTATATACATCAATATGTGTCCTACAAATAAGCTATAAACAGACATATCTGTGCCCCATCCTATCACATTACAGTACTGGCCTGCCTCTTTGCAGAGATTCACAATTTGTTTTAGGTGTGTCTCACATTAACCTTGATAGCCCTTGTGTACACCCCACTCTGACTACTCTCTGTATTTGTTTAAACCATTAAATGCCAATGCAGCTTTCTCCAAAGCATATATTTCCACTGAGAAACAATACAACTACTAGCTATGAAAATTCTGCACATACCTTAAGCAAGTACAACTTCATTATCGTAAACAACTGAGGTTTGTTCTAATGTTGGAGCTCTACAGCTTTTTCCATAGTGCAATGAGGCTGTCTGCAGCCCACAGTATTTACATCAGGCTGATTTGGCACTCTAAGTGGGATGATTATAGAAATAATAGCTCAGCTCAATGTCTCTGAATCAATGAATCTTGATTTTGTGCCCATTAGCAAACCTTCTCGGAAGGTTCTATATGGCATCATGCAATTGCCTGAGCACATACAAGGTGCACTGTTCATACTTAGGCACAGGAATATTTTGAGGAGGTTCTCTGTAATTCCTGGCTTTATTCTGTTAGTCATGGGGTTGCCAAAGAGCACTATAATTGCAATAGTTGCACAACATACAATATGGTTGCCATATTAAAAATATATTTCACATCAATTTGTACAAGGTCAAAAATGGCATGGACAGTTTCCAACACTGCCACTAACCAGGGGCTGCGGGGTTGCTTTATGATGCATCAATATTTTCACACTGGGATAGGCATGACCATAAGATGTCAGCCACCATTCTCTGGTATTAGATCAAGTGACTGGCTATAGCTTCAAATAGCACTGCTTCTTATTGGACTCCCTGCTGGTGCTGTTGGGAAAGTAAAGCCTTTCTTTATTTCCTCTGCAGAGACCACTAGGACCATTTGCTGGAGTACTCAATTGAGGTCCTTCACATTTAATATGGATGCCTGGTACTATCCTACTAGAGCAGTTAGTGAGGCCACTAGCATCCGTTGAATTATTGAGCAGTGCTGACACCACTTCAGTGACCTAAGGAGGCAGACTCCAGACCTTCTCTGCAGATGAGGAAAAAGAAGTCACAGTGAGAGCTTATGAGAGGTACTATAAATATATATATATATATATATCTATATATATATCTATATATATATATATATATATATATATTTTTTTTTTTTTCTAAATAGAAACCCTGGCAGTATAGTCTGTAGTGCACTAATGACTGTCTTTGTCTTCTTCCATAGCTCCAGAGGCCAAAGTCAATAATTGCCAGCAATATCCAGGGAGGTTAGCATGCCTTTCCAGCTGCAGGAGTGAATGCATCTATTTTATAGTCTATCTTATGTAGTTGTTAATTTGTTAGAGTCACAGCTTAATTACTGGATACACAGACATACTGTATATTTAAATGTCTGAGGCAGCTTCATCATAAGGACTGTGCTGTCACCTGTTGCTTATCACCTAGTGTTTATCTGCTACTTTTGGCAATTAGCCATTGCACTGGTTTGTTAGTATATGTGCTTGTTAGTTGCTGGATGTTTACTGATAGTGATGCTGCCAGGATTGCTCATCTCATAATGCATTTGCTGTTCATGGTTAACATTAAAAAGGTTCCATGTTTTCTTCCCACAGCAGGTCCTTTCCTTCCATCTGGATGAGCCACAGTGTATTACACCAGTGGTGGAGCACATGAACTGCTGACTTGTGAATAAGACCTCTGTAGGGCCTAATCCAACTGAGGTTAAGACAGACGCATACCACAGGCAGGCTAAATTTTATTCTGAATATGGAAGCACATAAGCTTACATATGCTAACATGTACACACATGACTTTAAGAAATGGTATTTGCAACATTCACATTCATTGTAGAAGAACAAGGGTCTGCGTATAGAATACAGCAAAATTCCTGCCAGAGTAGCTCCACAGACAGCACTTATGCTTTTCATGGCTCACACAAGTTAGGGTGTGGGTTCTATTCCCACAGCAAGTGCTTTTTTCTATCTCTCTGCAACACATACCTTAAATCATGGAGGGAGAACTGAGGTTGTACAAGTCATTACATGTGCTTACATTTGTAGTCCCAACCATTTTTTTTCCTGGTAAAACACAGTTATAGTTGAGGTAATATATTTTTCATTTCTCTTCCGTGCCCTTTTTATTGCTACCCATTCTGATTATTATATTTGTTTCTGGTTTGTGTTGTTGTTTCTATTTATTTTTTTTTATACAGCAACATTCACAACTCCATCTGCAGCCCTGATGCAGACAACCAGTAATGTGCCATGAGCACTACATCCTCCTTTCTAAGAATAAGCTGACAGTGTTAACTCTGAAGAACTGATTGGCTGGCTCATAGTCCCTCAAGCCCTCCTCTTGCTGGAACTTCAGTAATTGGGCCACTGTGGTTCCTGCTGGTAGATTTGCTGGGGGTGAGATCCTATCTACAAAGAGGAGATAGCTAGCTGAAGTTGTGGGGATTTGGTGGGTCAATACTTTTTATGCTTGCATTGGCCACCTTAAAAAAAATCCTTTTGCTGCTTACAGTCATATTCCTGACTGACATTATCACCACCAGCAGAGCCAGAGTACTGTGGTGAGGGTGTTGGGGGGGCTGATCTCCCATTGGGTTCAACAAGGCCATGGTGATACTGCTGGCTATACCCATCCTGCCCCCTTCCTGGCGTTCCCCTCCTTTTTGTGTCTATGCCCTCCTTTTTTTGTTGTCCAATCCTTTCAATTGCCTTTGTATTTCCTCTGTTTGTCTGATGTCTAATACTCCATTGTGCTCTCCCTTCCTCAATGTGTCAGTTCATCCCCTGTCAGACTTGTCTGTCTTTTACATTTGTTCATTTGCCCTGCTACTTACACTAACCCTCTTACCTTCCTTCAACTTTTCCTACTTTCTTTCCCACCTTACCTTCTTGAGATATATAAAATGGGCACCTGTCCTGAAAATAAAATGTACCCTCCATCCTCTCCCCACCACCATCCTGTTCATTCCTAAGCATTTCCTTTTACATGCTTCCTAATTCACGCTCCCCCTTTTTTCATAAATCTCCTACACTGCATTTCTGCCTTTTAATTTGCTCAAAAATAGATGAAAACAGACTGTATTGACCCTATATGGCTGCTTAAGAACACTAGCTGGCTTTTCTGCCATCCTATTTCTTGCACACATGAGTACATGGTGCCACATGTAGGAGTATACACAAGTCAAGTTCATGATCTTCTCATTAGATATCCTGACCACCACTACAGGATACATGCTGTCACTGGAAGTCCTGCTCTGCCCACAAATGGGAGTTTTAATTAGCTGGATTGTTCACACTGCTTTTTCACAATGTTAATCCTTAACAAGCTTGTGGTCTTGTGACACAGAATAGATAAACAGCAGTTTGCCCATGTCTCCACTCCCTCCAGGTTCCTGAATCCCAAGGCACGTCTGAATTTGGGGGTTGCTATAATAAAATCATAAAGCTAAAACAATTGAAATTATGTGATAGTGATAGAAAATGCCTTGCCACGTGATTAGTTAATATTCCTTTTCTTGTATCATTTATGTTCCAAAATTTATTTTTCTAGCTGGTCTTTTAGTTTCGGTAATTTAAACCTGAGGGAAGCTGCAGAATAAGGAATACATTACACATTCTAATGCAAAACAGTTGCATCTGATGCATATCTCCATTCAATACACAGCAATTTCTAGTCTGCCATACACATATATGTGCACACACACACATATTACTCAATGCCCTTGAGGTACATTTCATAGTAACTCTGAAAATCCACCATTTCCTTTTCAGTTGGGTCCAAGTATAACAGATAAATTAGTACAGTCAAAACATGGAAAAAATAGGTTATGATATGACAGTTATTAAGAAATGTACCTTGTCTGCATTATGGAATGTGCATATATACAGTAAACTCTCAGTTATCTCAGTTAACCAGCACCCATGGGGATTAGTAGATGCTGGATAATGTAGTTTCTGGTTGCTATTAAAAATAGGTCTGACTAATACTGTACCCTATACTATTTGTTTGGTTTGACTTGTTCTCAGGGTGGGGAGAGAGGGAATTTATTCCTATTTTCCTTTTAAAGCTGTAAAACTCTAAAAATGTAAGGTATGTTTCTGCGGGGGTGGGAGGAACAGAAAGTGCAACACATGAAAAATGTACTATACTTCTTCGATATTTTTTTGACGGTTGCTTGAGTTCCGCTTAACTGAGATTTTACTGTATTCACACTGAGAATTTTGCATTGAATGGATGTAGTAATATCTAAATGATACAAAAAAGTGTTATTTTTATTTTGTATATGTATTGTTAACTATAATGACCAAATGATTTCAGTTCCTCAGAGGCCCTGAAGTGCTGTCTCATTATGAGACTTGCTCAGAATCACACTGTATGCAAACCGGTAGTGTAGTTAGGATGAGGTGAGGGGAGCAGTTGCCCTGGGTGAGAAGTGTTAGGGGGTGCAGTCACTCTTTGGTGTGTACTGTAATTTATCCAATCCTTCCAACTGCCTTTGTATTTCCCCTGTTTGTCTGATGTCTAATACTCCACTGTGCTCTCCATCCCTTAGTGTATCAGTTCATCCCATCAGACTTGTCAGACTTGACTCATCTGTCTACCCTCCTGCCTATATAATACTTCTATCTCTTCCTTTTACCCTTTCTTCTCTGATTTACTCTCTCTACTCAGGGATACTTACATCCTATCTTCCCTCTATATACTGTGCATTTAGACACTAAGTAAACTTGAGGTTCATTCCATTATACTAAACTAGTACAAAATCTCAAATTACACTTTTAACTAGGCTATTCTCCTCTTACACTATCCTGGGATTACTAATGACTCGGTCATAATTTGATTACTTATGACACAATCTTAAATTTTAGTCTGCTAACAGCCTAGAGATGTTTCTCCCTTAAATCAATGCTGTATTTTCTCTCAGTTACACCTACTTCTTGCAAATTCAGACACTGTTCTTCTTTCAACTTTTCCTGGTTAGGGGTCACCACAGCGGATC
>NC_056729.1:276831183-276938683 GCF_019279795.1 Protopterus annectens | reverse complement strand
ATATATATATATATATATATATATATATATGTGTGTGTGTGTGTGTGTGTGTGTGTAGGGCTGGGAAATGGATGGATGGATTGACTATGAAATAAAAAAAGAACCACAATGGCAGAGTAATATTAAACTTTCATCAAATATGCTTTCATTCAGGTTATAACAAGGTTATTGAAAGAAGTCCACTGTTGTATCATTTTATTGTCTTTTGGCTATGAATTTACAATAATCCCCAAGGATCCATCCTTGGACCCCTACTCTTCGCTGTTTACACCAATAATCTAGCCTCTGCCACCAAACATGGCACACTCATACAATACGCAGATGACTCAACCATCATCTGCTCAACCCAGTCCCTACCCAAACTGCAAAAAGTCATACAGGAAGCCTTTTCCTCTGTTGAAACTTGGTTATCCGATGCCCAATTAATACTCAACCCAAACAAAACTAAACTACTCATATCTTCCAACCCACCAAACATACTCAAAACAACTCTCACTTTAACATCACAGCAAAAGACAACATCACTATATACCCAACTGAACACACCAAATTGCTAGGAGTGGAAATAGACAATAAACTAAAATTTGACATTCACATATCCATGACCATAAAAAAGTCCACAAAAAACTAGGAGCGTTATACAGAAATAAGCAACTTCTCACCAAAGCAGCAAAGATTTCAATAGCAAATTCCCACCATATCTCCACCCTACTTTATGCCTCTCCAATATATACCAACCTAAGGCAATGCGATCTAAACAAGCTAGAGACCTGCTACAACAAAATTGCCAAATTCGCCACAGGGGCATCTTACCGTAGTCACCACTGTCTCTCACTTGCTGAACTGGGCTGGCTTGAACTCCCTCACCTCCTTCAGTGGTATCAACTCTCACTCGCCCACAAACTAGTAAGCCATCCACTAAATGTCCCATCCTTCCAGAATCTACTCCAACCCTATCGCACCACCAGACCACTAAAATCCAGCAACAAAAGTCACTTGCAGATCACTAAAGCCAATAACTCTGCTGGTGAAGCACTATTCTCTTGCACCATATCCAAATTATGGAACTCCCTCCCACCCACAATTATCTCCATACCATCATGCACCCACTTCAAAACTTTACTAAAATCCCACCTAAAAACATGCTGGCTATGCCCTTGCAACTCCTACTCTAATATCACCCACCCCATCCAACCACTACCTTTCTTTCCACTCCACTAATTACCTTGATTATAGCAAGCTCAGATGCTCATAAGCCTAGTACTTATTATACAGCAGGAACTTCTTATTGTAACATTTGTTAATGTCTGTTATGTACTTCACAGATAAAGATTCTAGTTGTCTACTGATGTACTATGTTCTTCATCTGTAAATATGTTGTAAGCAATTGCTATGTTAAATTGTTAATCGCTATGTAATCCAATGTAACTACTGTCTGTTTATTTTAACTGTGGAGCTTTTCTCCCCAGGCCTCCGCTGAAAATGGACCTACGTCCAGTCAGACAGTCCCAGTCAACAAATGTAAATAAATAAATAAAATAACTTCTGAGCAAGTGCTGCAGATGATACACTCAAATATTAAGTAGATTTTGCCAACTCTGTGATAAAAAATGACAAGTAGATTCTGCCAACTCTGTGATACAAAATGACATCAGCTATATAAAAAAATCTATCTACATCAATGTTATTAATTACAGTACACCCTCCTTAGAATATATAGACTGGTATGCTTAGTATTTCTGCCAAACTCTCCTTTCAACTCCCCTCCTTCCTCTTCCTCACCACACCACCTTCACTCTGTACCACTTATTTAATAATCATTTAATCACATATTCTGTATATTAGCAATCTACTCACTAATGCACCTTTCTATAAAAATATTCTTAAAAGACTAAAATACCATCTCCTTATAATCTTATACTCTACTATATTATCCCTTCACCTCTATGCTGCATTGCGGTCTGACATGCTTTAGCAGTCTGTTCTGTAGTGTGACTTGTTACATCCTTAACAGTTTTTTTCTGAAAATGTAATGTCAGTTTTCATCTAATACTTAATACCTGTTTACTTGTGCCAACACTGCTGTCTGTTTTCAAGTCTGCCGATTGAATGCTTATTTTTTAATCCTAAATGCCTGCTTAATTGTCTGTCATATTCTGTTGGAGTTTTTCTCCCTGCGTCTCCTCTATAAATGGGTTCTACCCTGCAAGAACAAAACTGCAGCTACGAACCAAAACTAAATCACAAAAACACCTTCAATGACTGAAGAAATGTCAAACTGGCACGAAGTAATAGTTCAAAAACTTTAATTGCATAAAAATCACAGCAAAACTGAATCAAGCGCTTTCACCTGACTAATATCAGGCTTTATCAAGATACAAAAAAGCTAAAACCACCATTCTTATATATCATTAGATACAGTCACATGATAGTTAATTGTGAATAATTAATTGATAATTACTTTCATTAAAAACTTTTTTTAAAAAGACATTAGATAGTAAAATACATACCTTAGAAATGCCATTAATTAAATATACCATATAAAGTATTTGACTAAAAAATGAATGTAACCACAAATTAATTTAATTTAAAATGTATTGTCATAAAAAATATGTTGTAATAATAAATATGTTATAATAAATATATACCAACATTATTATAATTTTGCTCTTCTCATCCTAAGAATACTTTTAATACATTATATTGTCATTAAGACCAGGGGGTTTTGAAGCATCTAACCTTAATTGCCAAAATAGTTCTCTACATTCGAGAAATGTTTCCCAATCACCCCCTCTTTGGTCTTGCAAAACTTGCTCCAAGACCAAAAACTTTAACTGCATGTTAGGGCACTGGGTAAAATGCTTGTAAAAGGCATTAGTGTCTTTCTTTTTAGTTACCTCATATAGGTGTTCATAGATCCTATGTCTTAGGGGTCTTTCAGTCTTCCCTACATAAAAACTGTAACATTGTGTACAGACCCCTAAATATACTACTCCTCTAGTTCCACAATTAAAATTACCCCTTGGATGATACCTAAAATTTCTTGAGTGAATATGCCAATTACTATCATTTAAAATAAAATGACACTGGCTGCAGGCTTCACATTTAAATGTACCCAACCTTGAAATAGATGTCTGGTTCCTAACACGATTTTTACCTTCATATAAACCTTTTAAATTTGTGTCCCTTCTTTTCACAAAACTAGGCTCTGGAGGTATCACATTACGCATATCTTCCTCAAGTGTCAGTACTGGCCAATATTTTAACACAGTTGATTCTAAATATTCAGCATCCTTAGTAAATGTGTAGATAAATGTGCTATTTGACTCAAATTTGCCTTCCTGTACCGTTTTCTCTACTGTCTGCTGTCCAATGCCCAATAATGGGTAATATTTAAATTCCCTATTAGTAATTACCTCTGAAGCCAATTTGTTGATCAAACTTGTTGGATAACCTCTCTCTGCAAAAAACCTTTTTAGTGTATCAACCTCTCTAAGGAACAATTCATCTGTACTGGACATTCTAGATGCCCGAATGAATTATCCTTTTATTATTCCTTTTTTCTGATGGAAAGGATGGCCACTTTCAAAATGCAAGTAAGAATTTGAGAAAGTGGCTTTCCTATAAATCTCAGATTGAAAGAAGTTATTAGCATAGTCTTTATGGAGTGTAACATCCAGGTTATTAAGCTTATCGTTACTGACATTATGTGTAAAAGAAAGAAAATGTGTGGACATGTTAATATATGTCATAAATTCCTCAAATTTATTTAAACTACCATCCCACAAAATACAAATGTCGTCCAAAAAGCGTTTATAATGAATAATGTATTTAGCCCAATCAGTTGTGAAAATAAATTTGTTCTCCCAATAATGTAAAACAATGTTTGCATATGCTGAGGCGCAAGGAGTACCCATCGCCACCCCCTTTCTTTGTTTGAATATTTCTCCATTAAAGTAAATAAAGTTGTTCCGAAGAACAATTTCCATAAATTCTACTAATAACATCACTGTGTTAGCTCACAAACCAGATTATTTGGCCAATACCTCATTGAACCATTCTAAACCAGTGTGATGTGGGATGCTTGGAAATAACTCCACAATGTCGATGGTTACCATTAAACAAGTGGGTTTGTAGAGACCTCTTTCAATGCCTTTAAGAAATTCTCATGAGTCTCTACAAACATGCTTTAAGGAAGTTACAAACTTTTTTACAGTTTGGTCAATAAATTTTCCCAGTGGTTCCGTAATGCTACCAGCACCAGAAACTATTGGCCTAAACTTCAAAGGGTCTAACCCTTTATGAACCTTAGGTATTCCAAATATAACTGGGGTTTTGGGCTTATCCACATATAAATAGTTATACAACTTTTCGTTAATTGCACCTTGCATTAAATGATCAAATAACACAAGCTTAATTTTGGAATAAGATATATTTAGTTCATTTCTAGAAAATATCTCATACTGCTGGGGGTCCTGCAACATGTTGTAAATGTAAGTCTCATAAACCCAATTATACATCAACACTACCCCCCACCTTTTTCCGGTTTCATGACTCTAACCCCTTCATTCTTTAAAAAATCTATTACCTGGTGCATTTTAAAGTCTAAATTCACAGGTGGAAGAAATGTATTAAATGAAAATTGTTTTCTTAAATCTGCCTCCACCATTTCCTCGAAAATATTTAAACTGGGGTGAATGGGGGGGGGGGGTTTATAGTGCTAGTTCTGACAAGCTGTTCATTTGCCGGTTCTTGCCCTTTAAATTGTAGTAAGAGGTTTAGACGTCTCACAAACAACTTCAGATCTATTATTGTGTTCGGTAAATTTAATGAACGCAAAGGAACAAACTGAAAACCTTCTGTGAATAACTCAAAAAAGTCCATATTCACATCAATGTCAGTAAAATTGTAAATAGTAAAATTGTTTTTAGTTGTAGTTTTGTAGTTAAATTCAGTTGTATCTGACAATGAACTATAAGATTCAACACTAGCTTCAAAAACCGTGTCATTTAACAGTGTAGTCTGTTCCAACATTGTGAGTAGTACATTATATTCCTCTCCTTCAACATGCCCTGGGGAATTAATGGGTTCAATGTTATTTTCAAAATCAGTATCATTTATCTGCGTGGCCTGCTCCACCCTTGTTGGTAATGTGTTGTACTTCTCCCCCTTGGTCTGCCCTGGGGAGCATGAAAACCCTGGTGTATGTTTCTGTTCTCTTTTTGAGCTAAACGTTCACTTCTTCTAGGTGGATCCATAACAGGGTCAATCTTGTTGTCAATAAATACTGGTTTATCAGATATATCTGTAATATAACCTGTGTTCATCCTACCCTTGCCAGGAATCAGATAGGCCAACCCATCCCTATACTCAGCCATATCCCACTCTAACTTTCTTATTTTACGATTAATAACCTTTATACAATGTTGGT
Organism: Protopterus annectens; assembly: GCF_019279795.1. NCBI lineage: Eukaryota > Metazoa > Chordata > Ceratodontiformes > Protopteridae > Protopterus > Protopterus annectens. The sequence continues at coordinate 276,933,252 of NC_056729.1, read as the reverse complement.
CAACCTCATTAAAAATCCCATCATATTCCTTCTTTACACTCAAAAAGTTTTTCTTTTTAACCATAGAATCATTTAAACCATTTACTTCAGTAAGTAAATCACTAGCTTTAAGCTTGTAATCTTTAATCATGAGGTCAAGGACCTCTAGGCCAGTTCTGTCAAACAGTTTCTACCCTGCAAGACTATCCCAAGAAACAAAAGCAATAAATAAATAAATGGTACTTATTGATGCATGCATTGATAAATCATTGAATCATCTTACCTTAATCAAAATATAAGTCTGCTTTTGTGGACCTCTCTACAATGCCATACATATATAGTTTTTACTCAGTGGTAAAACATTCACAGAAAAATCATCCTGGACTTGCTTGTGTTTGCTTTGTTCCACAGACATATTCACTTTAAATAAAATTATTATTATGGTAAGAAAAGAAACTGTCAGTAAGAATGCTGTCAACATGTTAAATTCTATAGATTAATATGTAATGCATAAGAGAGCAGCTCACTGGCAAGCTTTCAATTAGTAATCCCTTTATTTTTTTTTAATTTCTGAATTACCCCACTTATGCTAACTACCCCACCCTTTATTGATCAACTGACTCCATGTGGTCTCATAATAGGTTACAGTCATTGTCTGCCCTATTATATTATGCAGTTCTAATTATTTGAAGTTAAAATTTTATATTTAAAATGCATGTATTATTATCATCATTCATATATACTTTAAATGAACTAAAGATGTTTCATAATCTTAATGTAAAACTATTTTAAGAAAGCTTTTGTCTCAAAGATCTATGACAAAGAGGCAAATAATAAAATATCAACACCAAGTGAGAGAGACAATGTTAGGAATACTTTATTGTACAGTAAACGTGAAGTGGAAAATGGAAAGTAGACTCAGATGCACACACACACGCACGCACGTGTGCACACACACACACACACACACACACACACACACACACACACACACACACACACACACGTGTGCACACACATGCGTGCACACACACACACTCACACACACACACACACACACACATACATACTTATGAGCCTAGAAACATGGGAACAATGCTAGGCAAGTGATCACAGTGACCATAAGATGCCTAGCCGTAGACAACTTTAATAAGACACACTTAAAAGTTCTTGTGGCAGTGTGACAGTTTTTTGAGCATTTAATATTGATCACTTCCAAAATCAAGCAGGGTCATGCATGATACCTCAGTTTAAATTAGTATCTGCACATCCAGCCATCAAGACTAGCCATAAGGTTAGCCAGAGTAGCACTTTGTTTGTTTGACCTATAGTCATAATTTATTCCATAAGCTGTGAATATGTTGAGTTAGGAACCTCTCTCACTCTCTCTGTTAAGTCTTGTTCATTTGTTCACAGGTCCATATGTATATACTCGGCTAACAACCACCAGGGCCTTTATAAGCCTGGTCACACAACCCAACCTAATTGCATCCCCCGGTAACATGCGGGTCTGAATTGAGGCTATGTTTGTTAGAAGACATAGGTTAGTTTGGAGGAATATGTTAGGAGGTTGCTAAAAAAATATGTGGGCGGTATGTTAGTTTGGGAATGGTTACTGTTGGCCTCTGCCTATTAGAGTGATGGGGGACAGCCAGGGGATGAATAATAACAATTAAACACCTATTTTGTAAATCAGTGTGCTCACTGGACATAAATTCACTTTTCATGGGTGACCCAGGAGCAATATCTGGTTAAGTGACTTAAGGTAAATGAGGATTAAGGGATTCAAACCTTGTACCACAGGAGCTACAGCTCAGTCAATTCTCTGTGCCAACTGCCAAGACATACTGGTCCTGACAGCCTCAGCGTAAATTAGTGCCTGCTCATCCAGCCATCCTTGTTAATGCAGATTTAGGTCCCTAGTGCAGGTGTTTATTATTGAGCCACTGGATTTACAAAGAAACAGGAAGTCAAATAGGGCTACATCTTTCATAGCCCACAAGTCACCTAGGAACAGCGGGCAGGCTGTCAAGTATAAGAAGAGCTGTGATAATTTATCAGGATAGTTGAAGGATTTAAGGCCTTTCATTTTATGGATTAGAAATCTCTGCAGTCTTCCCAGTTGAGCAATATATTTGGATTTGTACCCAAAGAGGGTATTGTATTTGATGATGAGTCAAGTAAGGAAGAGTAGAATGGTTTCTCTGATGTTGAAGATATTTCCCTGGAAATTAAATGGGCCAAATAATAGGAATTTATGACTGTGGTGGAAACATGAGACCTGTCCATGTAATTATTTCTTTCTTTCTTTCTTTATTTATTTATTTTACATTTGTTTACTGGGAAAGTCTGACTGGACCCCATGTCCTTTTTCAGTGGTGGTCTGGGGCGTAAAGCTCCATTACAATATACTATAAGAGTAAACATAATAGAAGTTTAACAAATTCCATGAATTTAACATGAACATTAACATACAGATAGTATTTACACAATGCTATTATATGAGGTCCTCAGGTGGAAGCGTTATCATAGCAAATTATATTATTACAGTAAACATGCTTTGAGAGTTACAATGCAAGTAGATTCAAGGATAAGAGTAGGTCAGAGTAGGTCAAGGATAAGAGTAGGTCAGAGTAGGTCAAGGATAAGACTAGGTTAACATTAAGTAAGCAGTGACTGGCTATCTATACAGAATTCAGTTAGCCTGGAGTATTACACGTACAGATCCAGGAGTTGGCTAAGTGTGTAGTAAGTATTTTTTTAATTGTGCTGTGGAGGAGCTGGATGTAATGAAGATTGGTAGTTCATTCCAGATTTTAGGAATGACATTAGAAAAGAGTGATTCCCCAGCTGAGTTATTAGCTCTTATGGTATCCAGGAGTAGTCTGTTAGTGGAGCGGAGGACTCTAGAAGTGACATGTGGTTGTATAAGATTTTGGAGAGCAGGGATTTTATCAGGTTGACGAAGGTATTTATGGGCAAAGGATAATTGTCTAAAGTAGAGGAGTTTCTTATGACCATGTCAGTCTGAAAGAGGAGTAGTATTATAATATAGGAGGTGAGTGTAGCTGTTTTTTAGAATGCTACTATGTTGCACTTTTTTTGCATTTAGCTTTGACAGCATTTATGGTACACCTGGTATGTGCATTTTCCAGCTCTCACTGGAAATGTTTAGTAATACTTGATGAGCAGATAATAGCCTATAGCTTGCAGCCAGCAGCAAATTTAGTCAAACACATTTTTGGGATATTGGCTTTGATGTCTGCAAAGTAGATGCTAAACAAAAAAGACCTAGTACTAATACCTGTGATGACCTACTAGTTACAATTTTGTAATCAGATTTCCAGAAACTTTCACAACTTGGGATCTGTTCAATAGTCGATTTACTATCCAATGGACAATACAGGGGTTTACTTTAAGTTTGTCTATAGGGGTTTACTTTAAGTTTATCTATGTTTTCATTAATATTAGAATGGAGAATAGTGTCAAAATCCATGGCCAGTGTCCACAGACTTTGTGACCTGTTCAATGAACCTCATTAGGTTCAGGAGACAGGATCTGATTTTAACACTACTGAACTGTTTAGGGTGTAGGTCAGCTAAGTTGCCTATGTCCATATACATGAGTTCAGCTATGATACACTGTATGGTTTTGCATATAAGCACATTGTTGTCAATGGGTCTATATTTATCTGGGGTCCCCAGAGGGGATTCCTATTGTGCAGGGGAATCACTGTCAGGCACCAGCACAAACTATGTGGATAGGCTGATGTTGAACAGTACCTGCTTGGATAGTGCATACTTGGCATTAATGCTATGTCATCTGATCCTGTAAAGTATTATTTTTAGCTTTTGATAGGGATTCCAAGACATGTTTCAAGGAAACTAAAATTAGAAGGTAGTAAGAGGAAAAATTAAAGTTCCAAACAAATCTGTGAACAGCTGGAGAGGTAGAAGGCAAACCACTCCAGGACAGCTTCTGAGATTCCACATTAGTTCCAAGACAACCCAGTGGGATCCCTGAGTTGAGTCATACAGGGACAAGTACTTCAGGAACAAAATGATAGGGTAGCAGCAGAAAACATAATGCTGGTGTATCCTCGGATGAAGACTCCAAAAGCGGAAAGGTAGCACTCCCGGTGTTCTGGGTACTGGTCAGTCCACATCTTGAGTGTAGTATAGAGTTTGTAGGACATACAAGAAGATGAATGTCACTGTGCTAGAAGGAGTCCAAAGGACAGCTTCCAAAAGGACATGTGAGACTGAGACAAAAGGTGTTACCAAAGACTAGAGTTTCTCGAGCTTTTCTCCATACAAACTAGAAGAAATAGACAGATATAATGTGGTTGTACACGACCATCTCAAGGAGATGTTGATGGGGTCCTTTTAAATAGAAAGGACAGCTTTGTTTTACTGTATTGACCACCCCCCCCCGGTAGTTTCACGCAGAAGTGGGCATGGCCTGAGTGATTGACATGCCCATCGTATCCAAATGGCACATGATTGACATGGCATGCATATTTGCTACACCATTCACATGAATATTCATTGAGGGGGGCAGTGCAATTACCTGTTGTATGTGTTGTTTTTCATTTTTGCGGGGGGGGGTCTGTGTCCACCTACCCCCACCCACCAGCCCCCCCACCCCCCATGGGCACCCATGGTCCTTTCAGGGCTATGATCTTGTTAAGGAGAAAAAAGAGGAACTTCAAGAACATTTCAGCCCCAACAATGCATTTTGCTTTATTAGAGCACATCAGGCAGGCCAGTTTCTCCTAGAGAGCTTTATCAATGCATCTTTAATGGCTTCTGTTTGCTATTTTCAGCCATGCACATTCAGTGTTTGGTTCTCTTTGGTTCGCTGTATACAAAATACATTTACCTGTGTGCAGACGCAGACAGAAAAGAGTTTCCCTTATAATTCACACCAATAACCATGCACCTCTGTATAACAACTGGGCATAAACAACCGGAGTCCTTTACGGTCACTTCTGAGAAGGGGGAACAGCGTGAACATTTTCAGAAGGCACAATAGCAACAGAAATCACTACACTGTACAAAACTTGTAAGATGTGAGTTCTCTGCTGTAGAAAAGGGAAAAGACAAAACTGCTAACATTTGGAAAAACAACTAAAGTAAGATATCAAGAAAAAAAGATGCATCCACAGCTAACCAAGTTTACATCACACCCACTAAGGTTTTGCTAATGACTCAGAAACTTGTAGAATCTCTTTATAGAGGGTCTTTATGAAATTACTGTTGTGACTAGTAACAATCCTAACCTGAATAGGCAATGATGGATTTCAGAAGATATTCATGTATCAGTGAGACATTACTATGACATTACAATGCATTAACAGATACACTACATATTTAAAGCAAACAAAGTGTTGTAAACAGGACAAAAGGATTGGTAATGCTTTACTGTATGTTTTATTGTATTAACCCCTGACAAGATCTGTATATTGCATGCTCAGAATACTGGCTGAATATTCATGTAGATGAAGAAGACATCAGCATGAGTATGCATAGATTTTTATACCTGTCACCTGGTGCTGGGTAGTGGGCGGGGTTTGGGCGAGCCTTGCTACTGCACATCCGGGGGGTTAATACAGTAAAACAAAGCTGGAAGGACCATAGCGTATGATGACACAGGTTTAAGGTAGCTGGAACAGACTCCTCCTGAAATCTGTCAAAGCACTTACAGAAAAAGGTAGTCCCATGCAATGGGTTACCAGAAATGATGGTAGGACCAGAATCCACAGAAGTATGCAATAGAGCTTGGGACAGATGGAAAAATACATAGGCAAAATATATAGGCTACCTCTCTACTTGCCATCAGAAAAATATAGTAGAATCTCCTTCCTAGCACTGTAAAATAAAATACTGGAAGCAATGTCAGTCATTGCTAAATATGTATGTTGGTCTGTTACTTTTCCCAGTATGGATATCCTTTTATTCTTCCCATTAAACTATCCACAGTTTTAAGTTTCTATGGTTTCTGTAAGTCATAACATAAAGATTTGTTTCTTTTGTATATCTGCATAAAACATCATCTTTGGACAGCACAGTGGTGCAACAGTAGCATTGTTGCCTCACAGCAAGAAATTCTCTGGTTCATTTCTTGGCTGGGGTGATGTCTGTGCAGTGTCTGCATGTCCTCCCTGTGTTGGTGTGCTCTGGTTTCCTCCCATATTAGAAAAACATATGCCTGAAACATTTCTCTCTGGACATCTGCTGAAAATTGGCTTTGTTCCAAGTCAAACTTTCCTGCTTAACAAATGTTAAATAAATAGTTGTCCATATTCATAACTTTGTCTCATGATAAGCACTTCATATTATGTTGTCTTTTTTTACTTTTCATTAGTGCATAATTTCAAGCCACAGGATTTTTTTGTGAGAACTTAGTTTGTATAGATCAGAAACATTAGTGTGGAGGGGGTCTGAATATCTGTATATTTGATCTTTGTCTTTGCCCAGTCCTGTATCTATCTCTCTCTCTCTCTCTCTCTCTCTATATATATATATATATATATATATATATATATATATATATATATATATATGTTCTTAAGTTCATAAGTGTGTACTAGGCTAACGGTCCTGGAGCTTTTACAAGCCTAACCCATAGGATTACCCTGGCGTCATACCACCCCACCTTAGTTCCTGGTGCCTCTGTTGAGTAGAGCCACTGGAGTGATCCCGGGGGTGAATTTTCTATTTCCCATCCACTCATCAAGATTTGCCAGTGAGTTGCTCTGCATGACATGTATGGGAAATCTATCCCATAGCATGGGCAGTCTCTGGGTTATGAACCTGTCCCTCCAGCATGTTCTGTTGATTGTGATAATGAGGCTGAAATCTCTGGAGCATGTGGTGCACAGAAATTGGGATTTCTTTAGATGCAGCATTTCTAACAGAGCTGGGTCAGACATGGCTTTGTAAGTCAAGCAGAGATCGCCTCTAAGCAGGCAATATGAGACAAAGAATAGTTGGAGTTTTTTGAGTCTGTCCATATAGGAGAAGTGTTTAAGGCCTAGGATCCTCTTTGTGAGGTACTTTTGTGGCCTCTCCAGTTGTTGCAGGTGTCTAGTGAGGTGCATGCTAAATGGGGCATTGTACTCAATGATTGGCCTAATGAGGGAAGAGGAGAGGGAGACAATGACCTTTCTTCCTCGATGCAAAACCCTTAGTAATGAGATGTGCCACATAGAAAGACTTTCTGACCACAGTGGCAATGTGGTGGTCAAAAGAGAGGATGCTGTCAACCTGTGTTCCCAGATCTCTTATAATGCCTTCTGTGTTCAGTGGACTACCATCGATGTGGTAATTCATGGGAACCGAGTTTTTCCCAAAGTGGATGATGACACATTTTTTTGGCATTGAGCTTAAGGCCATGGTTCTGACACCAATCGTTGCTCTCAGTGAGGCTTTTATGTAGGATGTCAACATCACTTGGGGAGTTAACAATAGCTCCCAACTTGCAATTGTCTGCGAATTTTGTCAGCCCGAGCCCTTCATGTTGGCCTGGATTTCAGAGAAGTAGATACCAAACAGGAGAAGACCCAGGACTGAATCCTGTGGGACTCCATTCGTGACTGGTCGACAGTCTGACTTAGAGTCAGCTACTTTCACACTGTGGGTTCTATCTGTGAACCAATTTTCAACCCACCTAGTGATATAGAGGTTGATGTCTAACATAGTAAGTTTTCTATGATTCCTGAGTGGGAAATGGTATCAAAGGCCTTGGCCAGATCAAGGTAGGCTATATGAACCGCCTTGCCTTCATCCACAGCGCTGGTGACTGACACAAAAAAGTCAACCAGGTTGAGCAGGCATGATCTACACTTCACAAAATCAAACTGTATGGGATACAGAGTTTGGAGATTCCCTATATCCTTGTTTATTAGGTCCATGATGATGCGTTCCATAGCTTTGCATATCAGACTCGGCAGGCTAATGGGGCGATAGTTACCAGGGTCTGTACTCATTCCTCCTTTGTGGAGAGGGATGACTGTAGCTGTGTGCCATTTGGTAGGGAAAAAGGCTGAGGTGAGGCGGTGATTGAACAGGGCACACAGGTGAGGTGCCATTTCACTCTGTAGTTCATGTAGAATACAGCCAGGTATATTGTCAGGTCCCATAGAAGCTGTATTCTTGTCCTTGGACAGTGCTGTTTTAACCTGTGCAGCAGTAATACTGGATGCCTGGCAATCTACTGGTATTGTGATTGGTCCTTTGGGGGAGTGAGTGGGGTAAAGTTGGCACTGAATCTGTCAGCCAGTATATTGGCAATATATGTTGGCTCAATATAGGAGGTACCATTGTACAGTAGCTCAGAGCAAATCTGGGTAATGCCATGGAGATTCTTTACATAGCTATAGATGGGCTTGTGGTTGTATATTTTAATTTATATATATATATATATATATATATATATATATTTTTTTTTTTATCTATATCTATATTTATATCTACATCTATAGCTATATCCATATCTATAAGTATGTTTATATCTATATCTATATCTACATCTAAATCCATATCTATAAGTATATTTATATCTATATCTATATATGAATTTACTTTATGTACTCAAATTTCCAAAATGTTGAACTTTATAACATCGAGATGAAGTCACCATAAGCTGATATAAGTGAAACTGCATAATAGTAAAATTTCCAAAATGTTGAACTTTATAACATCAAGATGAAATCATCATAAGCTGATATAAGTGAAACTGCATAATAGTGAAAGTTGTAAACTCAAAGCATCTTTTGTGCATGTCAGAAGGCATTCTTATGAATGCAGGTCATGCTACATTCATAAGAACAGATTCTACAAGTAAACTGAACAAAAAAAAAATGGAATGGAGAGTGCGGTACAGTGAGGATCAGGAAATTTACCCTTTTCCTTACTGTAGTGTGATATTGGAATTGGTATACTTAATTAGTAGGGGGTGTGGGGGAGCAGCCTGCCCCCCCCCTGCAAAACCATTGATAACACTACATTTTTGTTTTCTTTTATTAGTTTAAATGTAGAATCTGTTCTTATGAATGCAGCACAATCTGCATTCATAAGAATACTTTCTGGCATGCGCAAAAGGTGCTTCAGGTTTATAACTTTCGCTATCACGCAGTTTCACTTATATCAGCTTATGATGATTTTGTCTCGGTGCTATAAAGTTTGACGTTTTGGAAATTTAAGCATATAAAGTAGATCACTACATCTATATCTATATCTAAATCCATATCTATAAGTATAACTATATCTATATCTACATCTATATATCCATATCCAAGTCTATATTGACAATAAACTGGAGCTGTCATAGAACAAGTGAAATATCGGGTTCTGTGGATTGTGGGAGTGGGCCACACAGTGTGTGTTAAAGCTATATGACAGAAAATGAGGTCCCATACTCCAGAGTGCCATATATATATATATATATATATATATATTGTTATAATTCAAACCCATATATATATATATATATATATATATATATATATATATATATATATATATGTATATATATATATATATATATATATATATATATATATATATATATATATATATATATATATATATGTGTGTGTATATATATATATATATATATATATATATATATATATATATATATTGCAACACTTTAACCATATATATATATATATATATATATATATATATAGATAGATAGATTACATTCATCCATTGTTACGTTTAGCCTTTGTGTTTAATACTAGTTTCCTTTTATTTCAAAGGGCTGCAGTATTTTACTTGCTTTTATGTTGCAGTTATTTTTTATGAATAGAAGTGCAACAAAATCATGCTACTTAAAGTTGGTTCATTTAAATTTTATTTTTGCTTTCTTATTAACTATGTGATGTGTCTTTTCTCTGATGAAGACTTAAGTATTACAGCCACTATTAGTGAATGTTCTGAAGGTCAGTATTCTGCACTAATATTATAAGTTAATTTTTGCTTAATGATACTTTTTTTCTTTCTTCAAATGTTTTGTGGATTTTTTAAATTTTATTTTTAATAACAACTTATATGAAATAAAGAAGTCACGGTTAAGATTAGGTAGGATCTAGCTGGATATTGGATATGGTGAGGCAATTAGTAGTGTGTTCTAGGCTTGATGGCTGGCTTTGAAGATAACATCAATAACTTGGACTCACAGGAAGATTTCACTAAAAATTGTTAGTTATTTTGTTTTTCTCAATGTTTTGTGATAATTTTAGTGAAAATTTTAGAGTTAGGAGTTTGCTGGTTAATTATTATATTTATTTGCTTATTATGACATTTTTCAATCATTTCTTCAAAAGGTGCGCATGCTCGTTTTATTGGGTATGTCTCTGTGGTGTTATTGTTTTGGTTTTGTACTAGTGTACTTAAAGTATGAGTTTGGTTATGTGTGTGTTCACATTTGTAAAGTAAATGGGCATGAGTGAGCTATGTGTTTTCTTGTGCGTTTTTTTTTTTTTTGATTACTTGTTTATGTTGTTTTATATATATGTGGATGTGTTTAAACATGTTGGTAAGTCATGGTTTATGACGTTTTGGTGTTGTGCAGTAGAATTTATATTGTATCCTGAGAATGTGAGACATGCCCCCAGATTTACTAATGTTCCGTGCAGGAACTGCATGGAAGCGGCAGTTTAGGAGGAGGACAGCAGCACGCCATGCATATTAATGAAGGAGTGCTGCCTGAACTCCTAATGCTACACGGAGCATGGACAAGTGCAGGGAGCGTGTCTGAGAGCAGAGCTCTTAGAATAAACATGCCCCTGCAAAGTGGAAAAGAAGAATGTGTAAATAAATGAGCGAGACCGCTCTAAGTGTCTGCATATCCCCACCAAAAGTCCCCATGTGTTCAACAGCAACAGTACATGTAAATAAAATGAAGAAACCCTTTCAGTTATTTTTTTTAAAAGCCCGAGTACAGCTAACCATAGGTGCATGGGTTTGTCCATCGTTTAGCTACAGTTAAAGCAGCTGAAAAGGCTGAAGAGGATAACAAGGAATATATATGCATATGAAGCAGCATAGCAATAATGTAGAGTTAGAGCATCTGCCTAACGAACAGGCATTCCTGGTTTGAGTCCCACTCAAGCGCATATAATTTTCCATGTGAAATCTGTATATGAACATATTTTTACATCTTTTTACCGTATAACCTACATAATAACATTTAAATGTGAACTGGAGTACTGCATGAAATGCACATGTGAAGTGTCAGTGTCGTAATGAATAAGGGACTAGTAAGCAGGTTTAAGCAAAAATAAGCAGTAGTAAGCGTGTTTAAGTTCATTTGCATAGGGGTAAGCATTGCCTACACAGATTAAGCAAAGTAGAAGCTAACTGAATGTAAGAAACTGCAACCGGAGGTTAGCAGTGCTTACCATCATGCAAACCCACGCAAACCCGCTCACAACTGCTTTAAAGTGCCTTAATCACTCTGTATCCAATGGCCCATGTTCTGCCCAGCAACAAAATAAAATTTCTCTGCAAGGCTCAAACTCAGGACCCTACACACTATAGTCACAGTAGTCAACCACTAAGCCATCATAGCAATATATATGAATGAGTTATCAGCAAACTAATCCTCACCACAGGAAAACCAAACCAAACATGTGAACTGAATCTATGTACAGTGTGAACTGGTATAACCTTCCACATAACATAAATATGTGAACTGGAGTACTGCAGTAAGCATTGATCTGAGGAGCAATTGTAATAAAGTGTAGAAGTCCCCAGGTCCCCATACAGTGTATGTACACATGAATCACAGATACCATACACATATATAACCTCTAATGAAGAATAAATAATTGCCAAATGGCAAATATAGTGCTAATTAACTATTAAACAATGCTAACTGCAACACAGCTCAAGTTAGTAAGTGTAAGCAATGTGTAGCGGAGCCAATTCAATCTGCCTAGTGTTATACCTCTTTAAGCAGTGCCAACCTTATGTAAGCAGGTGTGCCCATAGCTTAGCCTGTTCAAAACCAGCCAATCATGGGAAAATAGCCATATTCAAACCTCACAGGCGGGAATACGTCTCATAACTGATTGTAGCTTCCTACTGCAGGCAGAATGGCTGGTGTGGGCAAAGGCACTCGATTTAGAGCGCAGCGCTGGGACATCCAGGAGTAAAAAATCATGGTATGGCTCCTGGTAAAACACCATGATCAGAGACTACTGCAGGGCCAGTACCAGGGGTCACAGTATAAAACGGAGGCCTGGGACAGTTTTGCCTGTGACCTCACCAGTGCCACAGGTATCCCCCAGACTGATGAGCAGGTCAGGTACCACCATGCTGACCTGAAGTGGTGGAGGGGGGTTGTCCTGGAACAGTGGATCCAGGAGTCTTGGCAGATGCCCAATGCCCCAGGACTAAGTACTCATTCTACCAAGTAGTAAATAATTGCCTAGCTTGTGTATACTATGGAGAGGTTTGGCAGCTGCAGATGAGCGGGCTGTGAACCAGCAAGCCCATGATGCTAGGCTGCAAAGGCTGTGTCGTGAGGCAGGTTAGTAATCATTCTGTATGTACTGCCATAACAAATAAATATAAGAACCTTAGAAAGTGTTGTACCAGTAGAAATAAATGTGTAATAGTCTGTGAATAAAGGAATAACCCTTGTAGTGCTTCATGCTTCTGTTTACTCTTCTCTCATATGTTGGCGATCTCTCCCATACTATAAATAGTACTGTTGTATCTTAAGCAGTGTCACCCACACCATAGTATGCAGATAAAATGGGCATGAAGTTCTGTATAACAATGTTGGAAGTGCCAAGAGGTCAGTTATATTGTACAAGTTATGGAGACTTAGAAAACAGTCGAAAGCTTTACATCAATTCCCTGATAGCACATTTGTCATACACAGCAGGGGTTTGAATCCTGGGAGTGCTACTAAGTTGTATGCATAATCATAACCCACAACTGTACAGATTTTGATACAGTGTTCAGATAGAAAGCTGTATGCATACTTACACCCAACAACAGTACAGAATTTGCTAGAATGTTCAAATTGCAAGTTGTATGCATATTCATACCCCCACAATTGTTCCAATCTGTCCATCATGTCCAGATTAATGACCCTTATCACCAGCTTGATAGCCTGTTCCCCTGAAAATCCAGTGTGATGTTCCAAGAATTGTAGGCAGCTGTCAATCACATATAACCGATATTCAAACGTGTACATAGTCAGAGATTGTATATGGAAACAAACCTGTCATTCTAGCACCTCACCCAAAGTGTATGACAGCAATTCTCAACATATGTTGCATTAACACCTGCAGCCTATCATGCCTGTATGTAAGACACAGGTCATGTATATAATAATTTATAAACATACCAGTGTACGCGGCACAGTGGTGCAGCGGTTAATGTTGTCGCCTCACAGCAAGAAGTTCTCCGGTTCGATTTTCGGCTGGGGTGCCTTCTGTGTGGAGTTTGCATGTTCTCCCTGTGTTCGCGTGGGTTTCCTCCAGGTACTCCGGTTTCCTCCCACATTCCAAAGACATGCATCTGGAGCATTTCTCCCTGGGCCTCCGCTGAAAACAGGCTCTGTGGAACCTAGTCGGACTTTCCCGGTCAACAAATGTTAAATAAAAATAAAAAGTGTGAGTGTGTGCATGTGTGCCTTCTGTGGAAGGTTGGGCGCTGGGCTGGCAACCTGATACTGTAAAACTTCACTGCCAATCATGAGCAGACAGGTGATCTGCTGTGGCAACCTCTAACTGGGAAAAGCTGGAAGAAGAAGAAGAATAAACATACCAGTGTACAATATAAAATCATTGTGTAGTGTAATAATATGTGTAAGGGAAAGACCACTGCAGTGACTAAGAATGTTGTGAAAACTACAAAGATATATTAGTTGTTAACTGAACTCTCTCTCTCACCCCTACCATATGTGCATAATAACCCAATGACACTCCTCAACTGTGACATATGTCGTAATGGTTTATAATTATTCACATTTGTTTCTATGCATGTGCCATGTGAAAATACACCCATATTGGTGGCCTGTTGCCATCAGTGAAACCTGCATGCTCCTGTAATGGCCACTGTTGTTCCATATATGCATGTGATCTGCTTGCTCTGCAACTGTGTTAATTAAGGTAAGTGGGTTAATGGGAATATCTATGCATGCTATTATAACTAATCCTGAATGCTATTGACTGTTACTAACCCATGTCTGTCATAAACCTGTGACAACACAGCTCGTATGAGAAGGCCAGTCCCAGCGGACCCACCCACCTCAGCTGGCCATGGCACCAGGCACCAGCACATCTGGGGCCAAGCCTGGGACCTCCTCCTTCGTGGGCCCTGCGTCACCTTCAGGAGGAATGCTGCAGTGGATGGGGCTCGTCCCCTCTTGCAGCGGGAATGGAGGTGAACCTGTCACCAGGTCCAGGCCGTGGTGCATAGGGAGCTTGATCTGAAGTATCAAGAGAGGCTACACCAGCTTGAAGGCCATGTAGCGCTATTACAGGGTGAGCCTGCCCCTCTTACACATCCCCCAGCACAGCCACCTTTGGGGCCGTGAAGGTGCAGTGGTGACTGCCCATGGGTGGGGACCTCAGTCCCACTGTTTCCAGTTGAGGGCTCATAGGCTTGTGACTTCCAGACACCCCTCCCTGTCCAAGGTGTTTACCCCCACATGTGTCATATACCAGCCCTGTATGCATCTTGTGTGTCTTGTCTGTTAACCTACCCAACCTCCCTCCCCAAATATACCTACTACCCCTCCCCAACATCCCACTCTCACCTGAAAAAAAAAGGGCAATCTGTTCCCACAAAAAAAAATCTTGCCCCATGCATAGCTGTCCATTTTGCACACATGTCCACTGGACACATGTAATCTGGTCTAACTGGCATCACAATGAATACAAGTTGTCCTCACCCCTCTCCCAGGGATTTGAGGGTCCAAAAGTACCTGCAAATATAGTGTATATGCACATCTGTTGCTGTAGAAGAAATGGGCAGCTATGGACTTTTCCTATACCCTTCCTGCACATGCCTAGCTATTTTTCCTACTGTCTTTCCCTCTTTGTGCCCCATTTTTCACCAATTTCATATCAACCCCTTTTTTCTTTTCTTTTAAAGGAATTAGCGCAGGGGTAAGTGGCAGTAAGCACTGTTAAGCAGCGGTAAGTGGGTTTGCGTGGGTTTGTGCGAGGGTTAGCTATGCCTACACAGTTGAGAAATCTGAAGCTAAATGACTGTAAGAAAACATAAGCGGAGGTTGGCAGTGCTTACCGTCATGCAAATCCAAGCAAACCCACTTAGAACTGCTCAAAGGTGCCTTAATCACACTGTATCCAATGGCCCTTGTACTGCCTAGCAAGAAATTAAGCAGCCTCTGCTAGGATCAATCCCAGGACCTTGCACATCATAGCCAAAGTGATTTGCCACTAAGCCATCTCAGACACACATATCATTGATGTATCCACAAACATATCATCCAGCCCAGTCATTCAACAGTACAGAGAATGTATTCCAACATGTAGATGTATGTGAGTGAGTACATATATTAATGTCTAAATGGTTACAACACACACACACATATATATATATATATATATATATATATATATATATATATATATAGGCACATATAAATATTTATGAACATATAAACATGCAAATGCCTACATCTATAGATATATATGTCCACGTCTACATGTCTAAATATGTACAGCAGGTTATATAATTATGTCAGCAGATATATATATATATATATATATATATATATATATATATATATATATATATATATATATATATATATACACACACACATATATAGGTATATACGGACATACATCTGTAGATAATGGGGAAATAAAACATATATGTCCTCATGCAACGTTAATGGGGCTGAGAAGCCCCACACAATATATGTCTGGTATGAATAGGTATATCCCCCAGCCAAGCAAGACCTCCCCTGTAATACAGTACCAAGTGTTGCAGATCCCATAACCAGGACCAGACACGACATGGCCATCCCTAGGATACAGATACAGAGACGCATATATGCAGATACAGGTATATATATATATATATATATATATATATATATATATATATATATATATATAGATATATATATATATATATATAGATATATATATATGTACCTACACATACACACACACACACACAGACTTGTACAGTAATATACATATGCAGTATGTGCACACAATATGGAGCAGCCAGTATTCCTACAGTCACCACCTTACCTTACCAACTAGAAAATGTATGAGCCACCCATATGAATGACATTCATAGCCTGCAACATATACCCACAGACATTTCAAAGGGTATAACACCACACACAGGTGTGCATAAATGAATGTGAAAGCTTTATTTGCATACTATGACAGTTGTATATGTCATGTCATATAGCTGTTTAGACACTGACATCCATATGAATAGTGCAATGCAACTGTGAAACAGTTATACTAAGACAGTAGTCTGGAAAAGTTGACATATGCTGCTGTCCATGCCAAGGACTACAAGTAGTACATTAGTAATGACAGACTGGGCCACAGCATACCAGACAATCAACAGTACGTAATACAGACATATAGGTCAGCAGCCTCTATCTGCACTCTGTACACAATCCCTACGGGGGACAGACCTCAGTTGACACAATGGGATGTATCTGTTACATAACAAGGCATATCTGACACCATCACAATGACACTGACAAACAGAACATCCTGTATGGCAGGAGGCAGTAGGCCTGCATTTACCCAAAGTGGATTGTATGGTAAAGTACATCCAGATACCTTAAGGCAGCTTATCCCAGATATCCACACATGTTCTAACAGCCTAGGTTAGTCATCGTGCACCCCCACCCCCACACTCACAAATACTGGGCCATATACCACTGTTACATACACTGGTCTCTGGAGTGCATTAGGGCACACATGTATTGTGTAGGTGAAACCCACACATATATGGCTCCAACCCCCCAGTAAGTGTGGGGGACACAACAGCAGTGGAATGATGGCAGGAATGACATCATGACATACACACAGTCCACTACATAACAACCCCTGACAGCATGTCATATGTGCAAAGCCTGGTATGTAGGTGGAGGACAGAGGTTGGAACACAGGCACATGTGTACAACTGTTGTCAAACAGTAAGCAAGATATGTATATGTGTACATATCTATATGGATATATGTATACTTATTTATACATATATGTTCACCATGTTGCCAAGGCTTTCGACACCATCCCCCACTCTGGAATTATAGATAAACTCACTAAACTAGGTATAAATCCCTATGTCATAAGATGGGTTGCCAACTGGCTCACTGACAGAACCCACACTGTGAAAGTAATAGACTCCAAATCCGACTTCAGACCAGTGACAAGTGGAGTACCACAAGGTTCAGTCCTGGGTCCACTCCTGTTTGGTATCTACTTCTCTGAAGTACAGGCTAACAACGAAGGTCTTTGGCTAACGAAGTTAGCAGATGACTGCAAACTTGGAGCCATAATCTAAACTCCCAGTGATGTGGACATCTAACAAAAGGGCCTCACTGAGAAGGATGCCTGGTGTCAAAGCCATGGCCTCAAGCTCAATGCCAAAAAGTGCATTGTCATCCCCTTTGGTAAAAACTCTGTACCCATGAACTACAACATAGGCAGTAGTATACTTAACAATGAAAGTGTGATAAGAGACCTTGGGACACAGGTGGACAGTAGTCTCTCCTTTGATAATCACATTGCCACAGTAGTCAGGAAATCCTTCTATGTGGCACACCTCATCACAAAAGGTTTCTCATCCAGAAAAAAAGAGGTTATTGTTCCCCTCTACCCATCACTCATTAGACCCATTATAGAGTACAACCCCCCTTTTGGTATGTACCTCACAAGACATCTACAACAACTGGAAAAGCTGCAGAAATACCTCACAAAGAGGATTATTAGCCTCAAACAGATGCCCTACGCAGACCGTCTCAAAAAACTCCAGCTCTCCAGTTTTACTCCGTTGCATATCGCCTACTCAGAGGTGATCTCTGCCTAACATATAAAGCTATGTCAAACCCAGAGCTGTTGGACATGCTCCACTTAAAGAAATCCCAATCCCTCCGAGCTACATGCTCTAGGGACCTAAACCTTGTCACCACAATAAACAGAACATGCCAAAGGGATAGATTCCTGTCCTAGAAACTTCCCATACTCTGGAATAAACTACCTATCTATATCAAACAAAGCTCCTCATTAGCACTCTTCAAGAAAAATCTTGATGACTGGATGGGAAATAGGAAATTCACCCCAGGGATCACCTTTGTGGCTCTGCTTAACAGTGGCACAGGAAAATAATTTTCTTGGGTGGCAAAAGCCAGGGTACCTTTTTTGCTGGGCTTGTATAGGCCCTAGGGCTGATAGCCTAGTACCTACCTATGAACCTATGAACCATATGTCCTGCACATGGAGTGGAGCCCTACCTCAGCCCCAATATTCCCAACCTCTCAGTGCAAGGGGATGTCACGTATGTAGTGCAGGTATATTTGTAGACTATTGCTACTGTAATAGGGATTGTCTTCACATAAATGGTCCATGTGTGAGGCCACATCTGCTGTTAACATGTGCACCATTGGCTACTTACAGACATCCTAAGGTCATCATAGTACAGTACCACTGCTAGCACAGTAAAGCACCTGTGGACTACAGCTATGATATAGCCAATATATGTGGATAGTCTGACACACACGGGACAGTCCAGGGGTATACACAAAACCAGTTCATACAAGACATGAGAACCGGACCTGTCAATGTGGATGTTAACAGCCATGTAGATGGGTATAACACATACATACTGGTATACATTTGCCCCATAAGTTATGCATTCATACACCCCTGTCTGTCCTGACACATAATAACCACTGGTACAGAGGTGCCATGACAACATACTATCCACTAGTTAGTGGCATACATCTGAACAGCATCCCACTGCTTTGTCTGACAGACATGACTGTTATGGTAGCCAGGCAGCAGTACCTCTGGCAAGTATCTGGACATGACATCTCACTGGATAAGTACAGTAGGCTGCTAGGCATGTAACAAAGCACAGTGCAGGCTACAGGTAGACTGACCCAACACTGGGCTACATCTCCTATGTGGGAATACACATGTACCTGCATAGATAGCAGGCTCTACAAGCATGTCATATCACAGAGTAACAGACACCTGTGTGAAAGTGCATAACCACAACCAATGTGAACACAGCCACAACCACATATGGTAAGCTAGCGTACTATTACAGTATATGGACTATCTGATGTACACCATCCTCATATGGACCACTCACACAACAAGTCTACATATACTGGGCCACTACACAATGTGGTCTGATGGCTGTCTGTGGTTTGGGACATGTTTGTGTCCGCCCCTACAAACATGTAAGCTGATAGGGTGACATACAGTGGAGCAGCATGTAACATCAGATAGAACAGGACCAAGAACAATGACATCTACCACAGTCTCTACACAGGCCAAGGTACATATGCACTATACACACACTGTCAACAATTACCAGACTTACACATACCTCAGTACAGTACACACAACCACAGTATGACCAGGCTATGTCTTCAGATATAACCCCTACTATACATAACATATGTAGCAGTCTGATATCCCACTGGCTTATCAGATTTGATGTCATTGAATATGACGTACAGAACATATGCACCCCTTACTGCATAACACATGTACAAAGGTTGACAAGGTTGTGGCTGGAGGCACCAACACAGGCCCAATATTGACATGTTGCTGTGATGACCTCATACATTTCCTGTCATAACAGGGTTTGATGTAACATATGTCCTATGAGGGATATGACATCAGTAACTCTACTGGCTGTCACCATCTGACTGCAATCCTCACACTACCTTCTGCAGTTGAGAGATAGGTGCTCTGTGGGTATCACAAGGAACACAAGGCACCACACACTGCCCAGTCTGCAGATGACCCTACAGATGGGGATTCCTCATAAACATAGCACTGACATGACAAGTATTAAAATGTGAGGACAGCCATATCCACACATACCCTGTTAAACCAATAGTACCCCAACTGCAGTATAGCAGCACTTACAGTCTGTAGTCCAGACAGGCACATCCCCCTCCTATGTGTTGGCCTGTTTCCACAGTGTATGTTGTCAGAGATAAGTCCCCAATCCATCTGTGATGTTGCTTGCCAAACAACACATCTAGTTCCTGCTCACAATGAATGAAAAGGCCCAACACCAACAAGATGTTCCTAGATATTGGAGTGTGTTTCCATGCAAGTGGCTATGGGAATGTTACCACAGCTGTTCCACGTGCAATTAGTTAGAGGAGGGCTGTGATCTGTGCAGAAGCCATCAGCTGATCATGAGCATCACTGACAATACACATGCCACTGCCTAAGCAAAGCAGGTGTACATCTCCACATCCACCAGAGAGGGTGTAAGAGAGGCAGACAGAGGCAAACATAAGTCAGGGTGGATTGGGAGAGTAAAAAGTAAGCATGTTTGTGTCACATACCTACCAGTCCAGGGTATCGAACCCATGACTGACTGTGTACTGATATCACATCTGTTATCCCTGCACGGTGGATATTGTGACTTATGCTAGGGGCACCATATAAAAAATATTAAAAACACACTCAACATTGGGTCCAGTTGTTACATACTCACAACCACCTCCACACAGGACATGAATGACAAACATCAAAACACACACATGCACATACCTGTTACTAGAGTCCCTACTTAACTAGTTGTTATACTACAGCACTATGCATTACAGAATGTGCCACAGAGTTTGCTGGAGTACTCTTTCCCCAAAGGTTTATTTCACAGTGAGTGACATCAGCAGGACTGCCAAAGTAGAGCAAATGAATTGTAGTGAGTGTGACTAGCCAAACATGCAGTGCTCTCTAGACAGGCACAAGAACAGACACAAAAGCATCCATAACGCTCATGTGTGGAATAGAACCCCTACCAGAGTTCCATATCACACTACAGCATTACACTGTTATAGCATGCACCACAGAGATTGATGGAGGACTGTTTCCCCATAGGTGTACTTCACAGTGATTGACATCAGCAGGATTGCCAAATTAGGGCATTTGAATTGTATTGAGTGTGACTAACTTAAATTGCCCTAATCAGTCTATATGCATTCACCGCTGTTCTGGCCAGAACAAAAATAACCTGCCTTTGCAGGTCATGAACCCAGGACCCTGTACACTATGGTCACATTAATTAACCACTATGCTATCACAACAGTACATGGGACTATGGTTCCACTAAAGGAAGACCACCATAGCCTAATCAAACTGAACATGTGAAAGGAATGTATATACAGTTGTCCGTAAAATGTAAAATACCTCTCCAAGGCCAACATCATGCTACTGAAGGTAGAAGTGACAATGTTTGTGACACCCATGGAGACAGGAGCTGACAGTTCAACTGATGAATCCTGCACGAAGGCACTGCATGAGCACAGCCACTTGTGCATGATTCCTGACATCCCACATAGAACCACAACGCTCACCTCCCAAGTAATCAAGCCAGTCTGGTGGTCTTCTGCCATTAACAGAGTATACAACAGATAGTAGACACTGTTAAAGAAAAGATGATATTCCAAGGATGCAAACAACTTCCTTACCAGCTCCAATAAGACATTGAGATCCATCATGGAATCCTCCAAAGCTGATTATGTAACTAAAATCACCACAGATTCCAAGGACAACCACACAGCATTCTATAGTTATGTCCAAATTCTAACCGGCAATGCTCAGAAGTGCTCTGAGCTGCAACAGACTGGCATTACATAGACTGCTCCCATGGAATGTGCCAATATTCTGGCAGATTGCTTTAGTGCTGCATTCACCCCCTTACACCCCCAAAAGAGCCCATGTCAATATGTAAAGGGCTCCATTGCCCAATAATCATGGCCACACAGGCAGACGATGCACTACCCACAACTAAGAATACAGCATCCATGGGACCAGATGACATCCTGAGCTGTGTACTACATGAACTAAAAAATGGAATGGCAGCTCACCTAACTGTCATGTGTAATCATAGCCTCGCATCAGGCCTGGTGCCCACTGAGTGGAGCACGTCTGCAGTTATCTCACTCCACAATGGGGGATCCACCTGTGATCCCTGGAACTACCGTCACATCAGCCTGACGTGCCTGATCTGCATGGCCATAGAATGCATTATCAGGGATGTTTTGAATACAGACATTAGCAACCCTCAAACACTGGGCCCCACACAGATTGGGCTCTTGGAGGCCCAGCCTTGTCTCCTGAAACTGATTGACTGCTTTGACTCAGTCTGCATAGCTGTTGAAGAGGGTAAGGCAGTCCACAAAGCCTTTGTGGACCTCGCCAAGCCCTTCAACACCATCACCCAGTCTGGAAGCATAGATTAAAATACTAATCTGGCCATACATCCCTATGCCACTCACTGCATTGCCACACAGCTTACTGACAGAACCCAAACTGTAGGTGTAACTGACTCCGACTCCATCCCCAGAGAAGTGACAAGTGGAGTAGCTCAGGGTTCAGTCCTGGGACTGGTGTTGTTTGGCATCTACATCTCTGAAGTATAGACCAACAGTACGGGACTCTGGCTAACAAAGTTAACAGATGACTGCAATATGGGAGTCATTATGGGCCTGACTGTACTGCATGATATGTTACTGATACCAGTCTGACATCATACAGGTGGGATGGAGTACTGTTAACATCTTGTGCCCTTGCCGTGTAAGGTCCTGGCTATGGGATCTGCAACAGTTGGTAGTGTATTGCGGGGCAGATGTGTTTGGCTGTGGGGGGGGGTACCTATTCTTGCATGACGCATATTGTTTGTGCCTGTCAACCCCATTAATGGAGCATGTGGACATATATGTTTCTGCATTGTTCCCACTTTATCTACAGATGTATGTCCGTATATACCTATATAGCTATATATATATATATATATATATATATATATATATATATATATATATATATATACATATATATATATATAAATATATCAATATGTTGCATCTGTTTAGACATTAATATGTTTTCACACACACATACATCTACATGATGGAATACATTCTCTGTACTGTTGTATGACTGGGCTGGATGACATGTTTGTGCATACAGCAGGGCTTTTTATATCTAAGATGGCTTAGGGGTAAATCAGTTGGGCTATGGTGTGCATGGTCCTAGGTTCAAGCCTAGTAGTGGTTATTTATTTTGTTGCTAGGCAGATCAAGGGCCGATGGATACAGAGTGATTAAGGCACTTTAAAGCAGTTGTACGTGGGTTTGTGCAGGTTAGTGCAGAGGTAAGCACTGCTAATGTCTGGTTACAGTTTCTTATACTCAGCTGCTGAATTGCTTAACCTGTGTAGGCATTGCTTAGCTCCACGCAAACATGCGCACACCTGCTTACAAATGCTTTAAAGTGCCTTAATCACTGTGTATCCAATGGGCCGTGTTCTGCCTAGCAACAAAATAAACAGCTCTTGCAGGGGTCAAACCGAGGACCCTACACACCATAGACAAAGTGATTCACCACTAAGCCATGACAGATACAAAGAGTTTGATGTTTGCAGAAATATATCATCCACTCCAGTCATGCAACAGTACAGAGAATGCATACCAACATCTAGATGTATGTGTGTGTACCTATATTAATATCTAAACAGATACAACATATCTAGACATGTATATATATATATATATATATATATATATATATAAATATATATATATATATATATTTATTTCTAAAACTATATACATATATATCAATATATATGCATATATATACATGCATATGCCTACGTCAACACATATATGTGTCTACACCTATATGTCTACATATACACAGCACTTTACATATGTGTATGCAGATATATATCTATGTATGTGTATACGGACATAGTTTTATATATATATATATATATATATATATATATATATATATATATATATTAGCAGATGTGTAAATCTATATAGGTATATATGGCCATACATTTGTAGATAGCAATGGCAGATTAACAAATACACATATGTCCACATGCACCGTTAATGGGGTTGTGAGGCCCCACACACTATGCATCTTCTATGAATAGGCACCCCTCTACAGCCAAACAAGTGGCTGGCCTTGATGTCACATGTATGGGTATGGCTTTGCACCCCAGCCTCTCAGCTAATTTACATCTGTTATCCCTGTATGTTTGACATTGTCATATATAGTAGGGCCACCATAAAAGAAATAAGCAAAACCCCCTCCACATTGCCCACAGGTGTCACACACTCACAACCACCTCTACGACTTACAAACACACACGCACACACTTGTCATGTCTGGGAGTTGAACGCCTGCCTAACTAGTTTATTACACTACAGCACTATGAAATTTTAGTATGCGCCATGGACATTACTGGAGTACTTCTTCCCCAAAGGTGTATTTCACATTGAATGACATCAGGAGGATTACCAAAGAAGGCCATTTCAACTGTACTGTGAGTGACTAGCCTAAAATGCATTGCTCCCTACACAGACAGTGAGACACATACAAAACACCCACAACTGACATGTGGGTATAGAACCCCTGACTAAGGTCTATATCACACTACAGCATGGAGCTGTTATAGATCACACCACAGGGATTACTAGATAAGTTCTTCCACAAAGGTGTATTTCACAATGAATGACATCAGCAGGATTGCCAGAGTAAGGTATTTAATATGTACTGTGAGCGAGTAGCCTATAATGCATTCCTCCATGCACAGACATTGGAACACACACAAAACATCCAGAACTGCCATATGTGGTGGAGATGGAACCCTCCCAAAGTTCTAGATCACACTACAGCTGTACACAGTTACAGGATGCACTACAGAGATTACTGAGCTACAACCTTCCCAGAGATGTATTTATAGGTGGGTGACATCAGCAGCCTTGCCAAAGTTGAGTATATGAATTCTAAGGTGTGTGAGTACCCTAAAAAGCATTGTCTTTTACTCAGTCAGACACACACAAAGATTCACACACCAACACACACACACACAGTTGCCAAGTCTGGGATTAGAACACCTACCTAACTACTTTATCATGCGACAGCAGTACGCAGTTACAGAACATGCTACGGAGATTACTGGGTTGTGACTTTCCCAGAGGTCTATTTCTAGGTGAGTGACATCAGCAGCCTTGCCAAAGTTGAGTATATGAGTTGTATGGAGTGTGAGTAGCCTAAAAAGCATTGCTCTCTACTCAGTCAGACACACAGTCACACACAGACACATTTGCTGGGTCTGGGGTTAAAATCCCTACCTAACTACTTTATCACACAACAGCTGTATGCAGTTACAGGACACACTATAAGGATTGCTGGGCTAGTACTTTCCAGAGTTGTATTTCCAGGTGAGTGACATCAGCAGCCTTGCCAGAGTTGAGTATATGAATTGTACGGAGCATGAGTGGCCTAAAAAAGCATTGCTCTCCAGACACACACACACACACACACACACACACACACACACACACACACACTTGGTAAGTCTGGGTTAGGACACCTACCTAACTACTTTATCACATTCCCAGAGTTGTATTTCCAAGTGAGTGATATTAGCAGCCTTGCCAAAGTTGAGTATATAAATTGTACAGAGTGTGAGTGGCCTAAAAAGCATTGCTCTCTACTCAGTCAGACACACACACTCAGTTGCCAGTCTGGGGTTAGAACACCTACCTAACTACTTTTTCAAACTACAGCAGTACATAGTTACAGGATGGGCTACGGAGATTACTGGCCTATGATATTCCCAGAGGTGTATTGCTAGGTGAGTGACATCATCAGCCTTGCCAAAGGTGAGTATATGAATTCTACGGAGTGTGAGTAGTCTAAAAAGAATTTCTCACTACACAGTCAGAGACAGAGAGACATGCACACAAACACACACTCACACAGTTGCCAAGTCTACAGTTAGAACTACTACCTAACTAGTTTATCACTACAGCAGTACATAGTTATGGGACACACTATAGGGATTACTGAGCTACAGTTCTCCCAGAGGTGTATTTCACATTGTATGACCTCAGCAGGCTTGTCATGATACTGCTATGGGGAGGGTGGTATGTGCATGGGCCATAACCCATTCATGTAGGGGTTGTCATGCCACATGCAAGTACACACGGGGTCATATGCCACAGGTACGTGTATACAGCTACTAGGTGCCTACTTCCTTGTATAGTCATGTTGCACAGCTGGCACATGCACCATATAGTCTGTCATGCTGACAGATACTGGTGGCTAGTATCTGCAGTGAGTGACACCTGCACCTCATGTGTTTGGGGCCCTTTGGCTGTGTGCTGGGTGGGACAGGCCCAGATGGCTCCTTGTCATGGTCACCTTCTTCCACACATTTATGTCAATCTACCTGTGGCTTATTACAGTGTGTTGTCCTTACATATTATGTCTGTATTCCCAGTGTGCAAGGCAGGAGTGGTGCGTACTGACATGTGTCTGCAATAAGAACTGCAACTGCCAGATATGTCTGGTCTGCTGGTGTTTGCAGACATGGCCTTCATGTGTGAGCATGCCCAGTATGACCATCTATATTGCATGTGTAGATCAAGTCCAGGTAGTTTGTATTGCAGTGCGGACCTTTGTGTTGTACACCGACAGATAGTATGCTGTGTCTGCAGGGTATACATCAGTCATTTGGCATTGACTGTTGCTACATTTCTGCATAGCAGGGGGGCACCTGACTGTTTCTACATTTCTACACAGGGGTGGGGGGTACACCTGACATATTTACTCATTTGCTAGGACTGTACTGGTATGTCGCGTACACCATTTCAGTCTGTGGACTTACCTATCATGCTGGCTAGAGGCATACCAGTGTGCTACAGATCTTAGCTTTCACTACCTACATATTAGTTTTTGACTTTCTAGACTTCACAACTTGCATCCAACTGCCTAGCCTACTGTAGTCTGTCTGTGTAGACCTGGAAGAGGGGTTACCCATAGGGCTTATTCAGAGGCCATAGTACAGCATTTGTTTGTGTTTGTCTATACCTATCCTGCTGGCTGTGACTGTTGTTGGGTATGTGCCCCCCCGACTGGCATGTGGGAGTCACATACCTTATGGGTGTCCCAGTTTTGAGGGGGGTGGTGCTGCAGGGCTGCCTATGTCAGATGCACATAGTACACTCCCTACACTTGGTTGAGCAAGGTAGTGTCATGTTTGGCATCCTTTTTACTGTATGTGTGAGTTGGAGAGAGGTGTCATTCCCTGGGCCCCTACTGTGTCAGTGCATGTGCTATGCATTGCCTCTTTGCCAAGGCCAGGGAATACTGGGCATGCCTCCTTCTGCCTACTGGGGCAGGCTCAGGTTGTTCCTCCTTTGAGTCACTCTGTGCCTGTACAGGCCTTGTCCCTGGTGGGGGGCTGTGTGGCCCTGCCCCATGCTGTTCCTCCTGCAGTTGTTTCTGCAGGATCATATTGTGTAGCATGGCACATACAAGGACGATTTGGGTGCATGTAGTTGGTGAGTACTGCAAGGCTCCACTGGATGTGTCCAGGCACTGGAACCATGACTTGAGCATCCCAAACACATGCTCTATTATGATTTGTGTTTGTTTGTTT
The DNA here is from genome assembly GCF_019279795.1 of Protopterus annectens. Taxonomy (NCBI): domain Eukaryota; kingdom Metazoa; phylum Chordata; order Ceratodontiformes; family Protopteridae; genus Protopterus; species Protopterus annectens. The sequence goes on along the minus strand of NC_056729.1, from coordinate 276,905,575 downwards.
GCCTCATTATGGAGTTCTTGTTCAGGTATGTGTGCATTTCTGATGGGTGTCATCAGCCATGGCTCCAGTGCATATCCAGCATCCCCCACTAGGTGACCATGTGGGATGTCCCCATTGACAAATGACTGTTACAGCTGTGTCAGATGACAGATGTGGGAATCGTGGTAGCTTCCAGGGAAGCCAGCACACACATTCATTATTATGCCCGGGCATCGCACACAACCTCGCAGTTGATGGAGGGGAAGCCCTTGCAATTGATGTAGACCCTACCCCACTCACCTGGTGGTGCTTTAATGCATATGTGCGTGCAGTCTATTGCACCCACTACTTCAGGGTATTCTGCTATTTGGTGGAATAGACGCATATTGCTGGCCAACGCCTCACAGGTATCTTGGAAGTATACGTGCTCACCGACATGTGCTGACATGGCATCCAGGAAATGGTGGTAAACCCCAGATGCTGATGCCTGTGAAATCCCCATCATATCCCCAGTTGGCCTTTGGAAGGTACCTTGGATAGTATTCTTAGGCCTACACATGCCTTGGTATCCACTGGGATGAGTTCCCCTCTGTTAGTTCTGTGTGTGAGGCATGGCCGGCACAGCACAACAATTTGCTGTAGGAGGTCCCTGTCCACCTTATAGTGCTCCACTATCTCCAGCTCGTGTAGCCCTTGGTAGGTTACCCTGGGTCTGTACAGTCTTCTCTGTCTCCTCACTGTGGATTGCTCACCAGCATTCACATCCTCACTACCCTCAGCTTCTTGCAAATGCTGGTTTATGACAGCAAAAGCAGCCCTTAACATTTTTTCTCTTGCTTTCGTTTTATAAAATTTCCACGTCTGTATACACCGGTGGTGCAGAGTTTTGGAGAAAAACAATGGGGGAAAGGTGTTTGCATAGTTTATAGTGGTGTGCTGGGCTGGGCTGGTCTGCTGCTTATATAATTTGGCTGATTATGATACATTTCACCTGTTAGCTAAGCTAGTTCTCTTTGATTATCTTCCTACTGGTGTTTTCCCTTCCCATTGCCTCCCTGTTTAAGCCCGTGTGTGCGCCACACAAACAGAGAGCTCATATCTGTACAGAGCTGTTTTTTCCTGGTTTAACTTCCTTTTTCTTCCTGTAAAACCTGGTGCATGGCCTGCACACCTGCTTACAATTTGTAAAGGGTGCTTGGCAGGTTTAGACACACTCTTAGCTTAGCTGTTCTATCCTAGGAGCAATCTCGAGCCACAGGTCTCCAGTCCGCTTGCAGTATGCCTGACACACACCCCCATGATGTCACCTATATCCTAGTCTTGCACCCAGCTATTTATACTCTTACACTCTTGGGCTCTTGGGACCTGCCACACACCCTGATGAAATCTGGGATTCACTAACCTTTCCCTCATGTGCATAGAATTGCCTATTAATGCATAGTTACATGTCCCATATTGAGCCTTCCCCCTTAGCAGCCACTACTCACTGGTCAAGTTGTCTTTTGCCTGCCATTGACTTGCATGGCAGAATAATGATTTTTGTTAGAATACTCATTTTCAGTTTGTTTTATTATATTCCCCCCCGATCCCATTTGCGTTCCGCTGCCCTATGCTTAAACAGCCGAGATCGGCAAAAAAAATTAAAGTTGTTTTATTTATTTTTTAAACAGTTTGCAATACCAATGGCCTTCTACTTGGCCATTGGCATGCTTCCTCAGTAATATGCAGCCTTTATTTGGAGCTGTCATTGCTCCATTTTGGAATTTTCAGAAATGTACTCGGTTACTAACCCAGTACATTTCTGCAGACTGCACTCGTCCTGCACTGACAGCTGCCGGCTTCCTGAATTGCCATATACCCTAATTTGTATGTATTTCATCTGCAAATGAGGATATTTTGCATAGAGGAGCTCAGTCCATGCAGGATTAGTCTAGGAGCTCACGTGCATGTCCCGGGAGCTCGTTCCTGGATTGCACGTCGGCCATATTGCCGAAAATAGCTCTTAGACTAATCCTGCACACTCTACAGGGCTTCATAAATCCAGGGGATGGTTTTTGCTACTTTTTCTGCTGTTACTGGACTTGTGCTATTGTATTGAGAATCAGAGTTTTGGAGGATACATTTGTGCTTGTGGAAGATGCTTTACTTACATTACTGATCTGTAGTAAATGTAAACAGATAATTGTTCATTTAGGTGCAATAACTTCTTTAGATGGATCAGTATCTCATTTTACATTTCAGTTTAGTGCAGTTTTAGTAATTTCTTGCTAGGTCATAGGTTCATAGGTTCATAGGTTCATACTAGGCTATCTGCCCTGGGGCAATTATAAGCCTAGCCTGATTTTGTTTGGCTTACGCCAGCCCTTGATTTGAGTATACTGTGCCCTTTTTAAGGTTTAGTTTGATGTGCCTCTGTCTAATAGTGACACGGAAGTAATCCAAGGGACAAACCTACGATCCCCCATACACTCATCAAGATTCTTCTTGAAGAGATTCAGTGAGGTGCTCTGCCTAACATGAACTGGAATTCTGTTCCAGAGCGAAGGGAGCCTCTGGGTTATGAATCTATCCCTCCAGCAAGTTCTATTTATTTCAGTGCTGAGGTTCAAGTCCCTCAGTGTGGCTCTAAGGGATTTAGATTTACTGAGGTGGAGCATGTCCATTAATTCTGGACTGGACATAGCTTTATATGTCAGGCATAGATCGCCTTGAAGTAGGTGGTATGCAACTGAGTAGACCTGGAGTTTTTTTAACCGAGCAGCATATGGCATCTGTTTGAGTCCCTTGATCCTCTTGGTGAGGTACTTTTTGGGTCTTTCTAATTGCTGCAGGTGTCGGGTAAGGTACATCCCAAAAGGGGCATTGTATTCTATGATGGGCCTGATGAGGGATGAATAAAGGGGCATGATTACCTCTCTTGATGTAGATGTGAATCCTTTCATGATGAGGTGGGCTATGTAAAAGGTCTTTCTAACCACTTTGGCAATGTGGTTGTCAAAGGAGAGATTGCTATCAACTTGGGTCCCCAGATCCCTAATAACTTTCTCTGTACTTAATGGGTTACCGCCTATGTGGTAATTTGTGGGCACATTGTTTTTGCCAAAGGGTATGACTATACACTTTTTGGCATTTAGCTTTAGACCATGGCTCTGGCACCAGTTATCCATCTCTGTGAGACCTTTTTGAAGGATGTTTGTGTCAGATGGAAAGTTGATTATGGCGCCTAGTTTGCAGTCGTCTGCGAACTTGGTGAGCCATAGTCCTTCCACGTTGGCCTGTACCTCGGAAATGTATATACTGAACAAGAGCGGTCCCAGGACAGAACCTTGTGGGACACCACTTGTGACCGGTTTCGAATTTGACATGGCTCCAGCAACTCTCACTCTGTGGGTTCTGTCTTTGAGCCAGTTTGCGACCCATCTTGTGACATAGGGGTTTAAATTTAAGCTGGATAGCTTATCTATGATGCCCAAGTGGGGTATTGTGTCAAATGCCTTTGCTAGGTCCAGATAGGCTGTGTGGACTACCTTCCCTTCATCTATGGCTTTGGTGACTGTTTCGAAGAAGTCAACCAGGTTCAAAAGGCAGGATCTGCCCTTGACGAAGCTGAACTGGGTAGGATCTAGTGTCTGTAGGTCCCCAATGTTTTTGTTTATGAGCTCCATGATGATCCTCTCCACAGCCTTGCAGACTAAGCTAGTCAGGCTTATGGGGCAATAGTTTCCAGGGTCCATAGAGGCTCCACCTTTGCGGAGTGTGACCACTGTTGCTGTATGCCATTCTGTGGGCACATATCCTGTAGTGAGGCTGAGACTGTACAGCTGTTTTATTTGAGGGATTAGTTCTTCTTGGAGTTCATGTAGGACACAACCCGGGATGCCATCTGGTCCAATGGAAGCAGTGTTTTTTGCTTTGGAGAGGGCAGCCTTCACCTGAGCATCAGAGATGTTTGGGAGGCAGCCCTCTGCCGGGATAGATACTTGCTCTATTTTTGGGGGGAGGGGTGGAGAAGTTTGCACTGAACCTGTCTGCCAGGATATTGGTGATGTCTGTGGGTTCAGTGTATTTTTTGTTGTTTAGAATCAACTCAGAACAAGTCTGGGAGTTGCATCCCAGGTTCCTAACATAACTGAGAAAAGCCTTATGATTGTCTTTAGTGTCCTGAGCAATTTTTCTCTCAAAGCTGGCCTTGGAGGATTTTATGAGGGATCGTAATTTTTTGCTAGTACTGATCAGAGATGCCTTCCCTATTAGGGATTTTGCTCTATCATGTAGTATCTTCCTCCTTATGTTGTACAGTTTATTTATGGCTGGGGTCCACCAGACTGGATGCCTGCCTTTGGATGTTTGGGTTTTGGTTTTGTTTGGGATAACATGATCCATGCATTCCTGGAGATGTCTGTAGAATGCGTTTATATAGGATTCTGCAGTTTGGGCCGTAGTTTCCACTGGCCCTGGGGCCTTGAAGGATTCCACTTTGGTTTTGAGAAGTGAGAAGTTTGCTTTTGAGAAGTTTTTCACTGTGGTTTTCTGGGCTGGGGCTGGGGTCAGGATGTGGACATCCAGTGAAATTAATTTATGGTCTGAGCTTACCAATGAGGGATATACTTCAGGTGTGGAGCATAGAGTCCCCATGTTGGTAATGATCAGGTCTAGTATGTTATCCCCTCTTGTGGGAGTGGTGACTAGTTGTTCCATAGCATTTGAGTTTATAATTTCCAGGAACCTTTGGGCTAAGGTGCTGGGGCTTGAGTAATGCTCCCAGTCTATGTTTGGGTAGTTGAAGTCGCCCAATATAATGGTGTTCGGAGAGATCTTCATGTTCTCCAATGTTTTCAGGAAAGCTGAGTGGGATTCCTGACTTTGAGAGGGTGGTCTATAGAATGCTATTAACTGAAAAGCAGTCTTGCCCACTGTTAGTTGCACATGGATGGTCTCCAATACTTCGTGCAATGCCACTAACCTGGAGGTGTGGATATCCTTGATAAATATGGACACTCCCCCTCCTTTTGTGGTTCGGTCCAGGTTTTGGGGCCAAAAAGCATGATATGAGGTATAACCTGGTAGTGCTGGGGTGCTGTCTGGAGCCTTGAACCAGGTTTCTGTCACTGCACAGATATTGATATTCTCCATACTGAGGAGAGCTTCGAGTGTGTGCATCTTGAGGTTAAGACATCTGGCGTTTAGCAGCATTACCCTTAGTTTCTTGTTTCTTGTGCTGTCTATGAAGGTGGGTTTGACTTTTGAGCCTTGCCTAAAAAAGGCACTATGGGGGTGGCAAGAGCCTTTGCCAATATCCAAAAGCCCGGTGGTGACAGGTGCAAGCTGTCCCTAGCAAAGCAACGTGGCTTGTCAAGCATGTCATCCCAGGCTAACAGACACTGGATCCCCTTAGAATGACACTAAAATTTTAGCCAATTGTTAAAATCAATCATTTTGTCTTTGTACTGTGGCATCATTCTAGGTGAGGGTAAGATGCTGCTCAAGGTCAGGGTCATACCGGCCTGGGCTACATGATCAGAGAGCTCTTCTATGTCTCTTTTCATGTAGTCCAGGGAGGTAAGTCTCAGGTAATTCACACCAGCATGTACAATGACTGAGTCATATTTGTATTTGCTTTGGAGTGACCTGAGTGCTTGCATTATGTGGCGGATCCTAGCGCCCAACAGGCAGTTCACTGTGACCTTCTCTTTATTCAGCCTGGTGAGCGGGATTTCAGTGTGTCTGACAATAGAGTCACCTATTACAAGAGTATCAGGTGTGTTATTCAGCCTTAAGGGCTGTGGCTCCTTCGCACACTGACTTTGTGGGTTATGTGTTGTGCGTGTTTTGTTTTGAGGTAGCGTTTGCTTGGATGTCTGCTTTGGAGGTCTCTGTTGCTTAGGTAGATTTTTATTTAGAGCCTCCGAGTATGTTTTTGTGTATTTATGTGTTTGGTTCGCTGATGTGGTGGGACTATGTGATACTGGAGTTGTGTTGTGTGAGGTTACCTTCTCCTCCTGACTGGTTTCACCAGTTTTGAGATGAGAGAGCTCAGCCTCCAGTTTGGCTATATGGTTGCATCTCTCACATATATTTGAACCTGTTTGGAGGAGGAGAGGGTTGTCCGTGTACATGAGACAGTTGTAACATTGCCTCAAAATTCCCAGATTCACCAGCTGGACTGGAGAGGAAACCATTGACTGACCTTTAGACATGCTAGAGTAATATAGGGAAACTGAATTAAGATGGACCAATAGGGGACAAGGTAATCGTAGAGAGTATAAGAGTAAGTAGTGCTTATGGTTTTATAGTGCTAACTTGTAAGATTACTTATTTGGACCAGTGAAGGGCCTTAGAATGAGAATATGGTGTTTAAATTGAGAGATAGAGCAGTTCTAAGAGAAAAAGTGAAGAGCAGACTCATTACTATTATTATTATTATTATTATTATTATTATTACACCAATTTATTAATTTTGAATTGCCATTTAATGCCTTTTTATACGTTGATTCTTTCGAGGTATTAAGAAAAAATAATAACACAACCATGCAGTGATAATAGTGACAATGCTGCATAATGAAGCCATGTAGTCTTGGAAATGGCAGTCATCACACTGTAAGAGGCAACATGACCTGGGAATATCAGCACATAGGTCACATGTCTGATATGACTATGCATCTGCTACATGAGCACAGTTGAGAGGGCTACACAGCAAAGTACAGACTGGTTTTATTCCACTGTTTTATTTTTAAATTAAAAGGAACTGGGGTGATAGGAAAGTCAGAAATGGGGAAGAGCAATATAGAAGAATTCAAAGAAGGACAATAGGAAGGGAAGAGTGACATGGAGATGGCAGAAGGTTATACACATACACATGCACACACACACACACACATACACACAGATATAGATATATAGATATTGTATGACAGATGCACTGTTATCTTTATTTTAGAAGAAGGGTAGAAGGTGATCAAAGCATGGAGAAGTTGCAGGTAGATGGAGCATATAGGTATGGCAACAGATAGCAGAGAGAAAGAGTGACAGAAGAGGTGCCGATACAAAAGAGGGTGGCACAATGGCATGACACATACAGATAGAAAGTACACAATTAGGGACAGGAAGGATTGGACTGCAAATAGGAGAGGGTAAGTGAGACACATGGAGAGAGAGAGAGACCACAATGATAGGTGATAGGTTTCAGTTAGGAAAGCCTCCCAAGTTGTTACAGATAATAATTCCCACAGAAGTTTTCAACTCTGTGGCTAACATCATGGGTGGAGTTTGCCACTGGTGGCTGGATGATAGGTGCAGGACAGCTATGCGATTGTGCCACTCATATGATGATGTGATCTGGGATGCTAATATGGTTATCAAGCCACTGGTCCACCTTGTTCCTGACCAGGTTCCATACCTCCTGCTTAGTGACACTGACAAGTCTTTTTCTAGGCTACTCTGAATGAGAAGTCTATGTCACCAATCAGAGAAGCAGCAGTAGATGCCATGAGCAACAGCTCCATGTCACCCACAACAGGATGACCGTTATCACCATGCAGAGAGTTTGACCTGGGGACTCTTGATGACCTAACAGTTGGTTTGTGGCCAGTCCAGGCCATGGTAGTTGGCGGATCAGCACTGCCTGCTCCATAGCTGATCCTGAAGGAAACATGAAAATAAATGGAGAGAAGCAAAGAAAAAGCAACATAGTACAAGGAGTATAACTTAGAAAGAGAGCAGGAAACAAATAGTATTTGTCCCTATGATTTTGATACATAGGCCCAGGAAGGAGAAAAGACAGTTAGCAGAGAAATGCTTATAGACATGGCTGTATAACACTTTTGATAAGTCTGGGGATAACACCAGAAGATATGAATGTCTATGTCACTGTCACCAGTGTATAAGAAGGTAGGTGAAGGCCAGGACTGAAACTAGTGAAGATGTATGCAATTGACAATGAAACAAGGTAGAAATAACAAACATGAACAGATTAAATGATCACTGGTGTGGAAAACATTAATATGTGTAGTTATTATATGCAGTGTGTCAAATATAGGGATGTGTGGAATAGGCTGAAGCAGCAGGGCAATAATCATACCTAACACTAGCAATATAAATAGAGAATGTACCACTAATTAAAACTGTAATAGTCCAAAAGAAAAATAAGCCTTACAGCAGTGGGACACAGCTTCAGTACAGTCATCATACATGAGCTGTTTCAAGAATAAATGACTCAGTGAATCCCAATAGCACTGTTATAAATGCATTACAAAATGGCAGTCTTACAAGGGCAAATGAGAACTATGTAATGGTAATTTCAGTCTTAAGAGCTAATGAACAATAACATGCTAGACTGCTACAACAGAAAAGGAAAAACTTAACTGTAGTAGTACACCCTGTGGTTGCACTGACCTAGGGTCAGTAGAGCTATCAGACACATGACAATATCTGGCATAACTGACACAGTTAAAGAACTTGTGACTGTATTATTGATACTAACAGTTAAATTGTTTTATTACTGTCATTTGGGCTACTGTTCTTCCTAATATTTAAATTATTTGCTGTAAAATTCTTTGTGGCCCTGTTACAGATATTCTTATCAGCACTCATGTTGGCATATTAAAAGTAACTATGTTTCGCCTCTCAGTTCCACTCATTGATGTGCTGGTACTGTCTCTAGCCATACCTATCAACCTCTTACAACAAGAAATACAGACAAAATCATAAATAAAAGTGGGACAAAGGCCCAAAAATAGGGACGATTTTTAAATATTGCTCTTAGAATAACAGGTTTTGCATTAATGAATTTTCTGAAAGATATGAAGTCTGAAACTCAAATGTCTATCATTATTTTATAACTTCAATGTTTAATGATTTATCACTAATTTGCCACAAAACCACAATTTTATGAAAAACATACCAAAAATATCAAGCCAAAATCTGGACATTCTGCAAAAATCTGTACAGTTGAGAGGCAGCTAATGTTTATTTTTGGGTTTGAGGTTTTATTTCTCAGAAATTATGCTCTACTCAAGGTTAAGGTTCTACTCTTCTGGACTATAACTTGCCCTCCTATCTGGAAGACAAATGACCTAAGACTGCACCCTCATTGTTCCACAACAAAAATAAATATCTGATGTTCTAGTCTCCTGGACTGTAACTTGCCTCCTACCTGGAAGACAAATGACCCAAGACTGCACCCTTGCAGTTCCACAGCAAAAAGTAATACCTGATATATGTAATCAGCGTTACAGACAAACTGCTCAAGCCATTTGTTTGCCATTTTCCACCATTTGTTTGCTAATTTAACACCAGTAGCAGCTGCAACAGATCACCCCCCCCCCACACACACACACACTGCTTTCCTCCTTTCAGCATTCTGATCCTGTCAGCACTGCCTAACAGTGCATTATTCACAGGGTCATCCACTATTGCCCTAAATCAACAATGCAGTCATTAACATCCCAAAACAACCATAAATTGGCAATGCTAAACAGATCACTTAACCACAGGAATTTAAGAGAGAAAAATAAACAATAAGCATCACTATTACAATTGAAGTCCTTCTAAGTGGCATAACACTACAAACAGGTAATACTACATTAGAGTGGAAAAGCTGTATTAGATTAATATCCATTTTGGCTACTGTGAAATTAAGAAAAGGAACTCAGTTTTAAACAGTCTACTGATAGGTTTTCTAAACATACCCACAGGTTGGCACTAGGACTAGCCATGGACTGCTGACTTAGGATTAATCTACATATCCATTTCTGATATCCACTGAGCAGTCCTCCCATAATGCACTGTGGCTTTTAATGCTCACTCCCTGGCATTACACGCCATTTTGTCTTTGGCTCTCAGTCACACTTGGTGATGTGCTGGTACTGTTTCCAGCTAATGTTTATTTTCTGGTTTGAAGTTTTACGTCTCAGAAATTATGCGCTACTCACGGTTAAGGTAATTTGATTTCCTTCCATTTTGTGTAAACCGGAGTTGCTAATGATGGAGTTAACAAAACTGTAACCATTGTGCTGGGTTACTAAAGATATTTTTCTGAACCTTAGACTAGCTAGAGCTGATCAGGCAACTTACTCGCTATTGTATTGTTTGACGATTCACAACGTGTTTATGGTGTAGTATAGGCCCTGGTTTTCTGGTATTCTTATATTTTTGAATTTATCTCATGTATGTGAAGCTTACTTACTCATATTTACTGCCTTACTGTTTATGCTTATTCATATTGCCTTTTTTCTTCCGTATTCAAACTGAAAGTAACTGTGCTGCTTATTTATCACTACATTGTAACATCATTCAATTGCTACTTACTCTGCAAAGTCATCTTAACTCCTTTTGTACTCTTTTTTTTCTTAAGATCGGAAACTACCACACCTCTCCCAATAACTCATTTCCTTTTGTGAGTTCCTCTACATTTCACTATCATTTAATTCCTCCTATCCTTGCACTTCTCAACTATACTCTTCCTTCCTAACCCCTTTTTTCTCCAACCTGACCAACATCTAATTTATTCCCATTTTCCTTTCCCTTAGGTTCTATTCTATTGAACTGTATCTTGCTTTCCTATCTGGGAGACAAATGACCTAAGACTGCACCATGATGGTTTCACAACAGAAAGCATACCTGATGTATGTAATCAGCTACACAGTCAAACTGCTCTAGCCATTTGTTTGCCATTTTCTGCCAGTTTGTTAATTTTATGCCAGTAGGAGCTGCAGCACATCACCCACCCCTGTGCTTTTCCCCTACTTTTTTTTTCTTTCAGCATTCTGATCCTATCAGTACTGTCTAACAGTACATTATTTGCAGGGTCACCCCCTATTGCCCTAAATAAAAGTGCAGCCGTTAAAATCCCAAAGCAACCATAAATTGGCAATGCTAAACAGATTGCTTGACCAAAGGAATTTAACAAGAGAAAAACACGCATTAAAAATTACTATTATGACTGAAGTCCTTCTAAGACATATAACTCTGAGAACATATACTGCTACATTACAGTGGAAATGCTGTATTGCACATTAGATTAATATCCATTTTGGCTACAGTGAAATTAAGAAAAGGAGCTCACTTTTTAATAGTCTACTGATAGGTTTTCTAAACATACCCACAGGTTTGAACCAGGGCTAGCTGCAGACTACTGACTTAGGATTAATCTACATATCCATTTCAGATATCCACTGAGCAATCCTCCCATAATACTCTATGGCTTTTTAATGCCCTCTTCTATTACACAACACACAACTTCTTGTTCTCAGTCCCACTCAGATGTGTGATGTGCAGGCATAGCTAATATTTTTTTTTTTTTTTTTTTTTTTTTTTTTTTTTATGCTCTTTATTGCTCTCTTCTCAAGGTTAAAAACTCCTTGATTCTCCCATTTTATGTAAACTGGACTTGTTTCTGATGGAGTTAACAAAAGTGTAGCTGTTGTGCTGGGTTACTACAGATATTATCTGATACCTAGACTAGAGATGATCAAGCAACTTGCTAGCTATCATATTGTTTGGCTATTCACAACATGCTTAAGGTGTAGTATAGGCCCTGGTCTTTAGGTATCCTTATGTTTATTGAATTTATCTCATGTATGTGAAGCTTACTTATTCAGATTTATTGCCTCACTGTTTATGCTTATTCATACTGTCTTTTTTTGTTCCATATTCAAATTGAAAGTAACTGTGCTGTTTATTTATCACTAGATTGTAACATCATTCAATTGCTACTTACTCTGCAAAGTCATCTTAATGCCTTTTGTACTCTTTTTTTCTTAAGATCTGAAACTATCACACCTCTCCCAATAACTCATTTCCTTTTGAGCTCCTCTATATTTCACTATCATTTAATTCCTCTTATCCCTTCACTTCTCAACTACACATTTCTTCCTAACCCCTTTTCTCAAACCTCACCAACATCTAATTTACTCCTGTTTTCCCTTCCTTTTGGTTCTATTTCCTTGGACTGTAACTTGCCCTCCTATCTGGAGGACAAATGATCCAAGACTGCACCCTCATTGTTTCACAAAAAAAAAGTAATACCTGATGTATGCAATCAGTGTTACGGTCAAACTGCTTTAGCCATTTGTTTGCCATTTTCAACCATTTGTTTGTTAATTTTATGCCAGTAACAGCTACAGCACATCACCACCCCCCAACTTTTCTCCTACTTTTCTTTTTTTCTTTCAGCATTCTGATCCTATCAGTACTAACAGTGCATTATTCACAGGGTCACCCCCTTATTGCTGTAAATAACAGTGCAGCTGTTAACATCGGAAAACAACCATAAACTGGCAATGCTAAACAGAGATCGTTTGATCAAAGGAAATTAACAAGAGAAAAACAAACAATAAAAATCACTATTATGACTGAAGTCAGTCTAAGTGGCATATCTCTACAAACAGATAGTGCTACATTAGAGTAGAAATACTGTATTATACATTAGATTAATATCCATTTTGGCTACTGTGAAATTTTAAAGAGTCTACTGATAGGTTTTCGAAACATACCTGCAGGTTTGAACCAGGGATAGCCCCAAGCCCTACCCCCATTTGCGCTTGCTCTGCATGGGCTCATTCCATTCCTCTACCCTACCCCCATTCTCACCCACCGCACTTCAATTATATTTATACACTCCTTGCTCCACCCACTCATCTCCATAGTCAATGCATTAGCTCCTCTTCCCCACCTGTTACCCAATATCATATAGCCACATAAATCTTCCCTACTCTAGCATTTACTACTCGGAATTAATTGTTAACTAATCTCCCTATCATACTCCACCTGACAACATACCCACATTCAAGCTCATCACAACCCCACAACATTAACAATGTTGCATCTTCATATAGTGTCAGTTACCTTTCTTATATCTACCTACCTAATTACTTCTTTCCATGGACTAAACATTTCAGTTATCTTCTCTCTCACATTAGTCAACACAATCCTAGAAAACAACACTCACCCAACCATTTTAATAACACCATGCCTCTACAACTACTCCTTCACAGAACTGTTCACAAAAATGTTTTTCCCACCCAACCAACTTTTAATTTGCTCAGTAAATATTTAAAGTTAATCACAAAACTTGCTCATCCATTTCCATGCAATCTATCTCTACACTTTCAATCTGGAGATATACACCCCATCCCTGGACCACAGTCGGGCTCCCAACTGATTCTACAACATAATAACTCCAATAAAATCTACATAAAGAACCTCCATAGCAGCTCTGATGTCCTAATCTTAAACATTAACCTAAGGAGCATCCTAAACAAAGTTGAGCAATTCCAAACTACCTTCAGTTTATATACCCCCCGACATAGTTGTTCTAACCGAAACCTGGTTAAAACCACACATCAAAGGCAGTAAACTTCTCACTTAGTGTTACAATATTCTTATATTAGACAGAATCAACAAGCAAGGTGGTGGCATTGCAATTATCTATAATGACACAATCAGCATAGAACAAATAGATGGCTATCCATCTGATCCAAATAGCTCTGAAGTACTTCCATCTAGCCTACAACTAAACAATAACAAATACATTATCATTGTCGCAGTCTACTTCCACCCAGGACAAAATTCTATGATAGTCAAAAATCTCCTTAATTGGGCATCATCCACCCTTAGCTATGAAACAATCATCACTGGAGATTTAAACCTAGACTGATCTTCCTGTTCCTCTGAAACCCCATCAAACTACATTAACCTTTTTGGCTTTACACAGATCATTACCACCCCCACTTGGATTGAGAGACACAGAAAAAAACAATCCACACTTGACTGGATTCTCATCAATAAACCCCCTTATGCCAACACTTACAGTGTCTCCCAGACACCTTCAGTGATCACAGACCCACCTACCTCCTAAGACACAAAGTAAATCCTAAAAAATCCATCACTTGCAAGCATATTTGCAACACAAAGAATTTCTCCACTGATATTTTTAACTGGCTCTTGAAACAATGTAACTGATCCCCACTAAAATACCTACAATTAGATGGTGCAACTTAGTACTTCAACAACACTTTCATAGAAATCCTAGATAAAGTAGCCCTGTCAGGAAAATCCATGTAAAAACTAAATATACCCCATGGCTAACAAAACACACTAAACTTCTTATGAAACAAAGAGACAGGTCATGGTCCCTTTACCTGGCTGCCAAAACCCAAGCAAACCTCCAAAACTAGCAACAATTAAGAAACATAGTCAAAAAGCAAATAAAAATAGAAAAAAAAAAACTTACTATTCTACAGCCCAACAGAAACATCAAAATAACCCCTAGAAATGTTGGGCCTCTATAAATCAACTTCCCAGTCCAAAACATTCCTCTACCCCTAATCCCCCCACCCCAAATGACACTGAAAGCATAGCCTCTCAATTCAGCTCCCACTTCACTAATTCCATCCTGTCCGTACTTGACCAAAAAAAAAACAGACCACTTACTGTACCTACCACCTCTACAGAAAATCCAGTAGCATTTAGCCTTAAGTTACATCAACAAACTTCTACATCGACTAAAACCTTCAACTCTAGCAGCCAATCTGCTTCCCAGTATATTCCTGAAACTGACAGCTGATGCCATTTCTTACCCAGTTTCTGTACTAATAAATTGGTCCATCTCTGAACATTATGTCCCCAAACCCTGGAAGATATCCCATGTCATCTTCTTACACAAAGGAGGCACCTCAACACTACTATCAAATAACAGATGCATTGCTATACTCCCTCCACTTCCCAAAATTCTCAAGAAATGTGTACTCTCCCAAATTCTTTCCTATCTCCTCCACAATAACCTCTTCTTAGATATACAACATGGATTCAGACCCAAGCATAGCACTACATCTGCCCTAATCAGCTTCACAAACATGGTAAACCAATCACATAACAATGGACTTTACATTTCATCAGTCTTCCTAGATATTTCAAAAGCATTTGACACTGTCTCACACCATAAACTACTGTACCAACTAGCAACCTTAAACATTTCACAGCCTACCCTATCATGATGCCACAGCTAGTTGTCAGACAGACATCAGGTTGTGAAAGGGTTACACAGTGTATCTTCACTCTAACTGGCTGCAGTGGGGGGGGTGGTACCCCAAGGTTCCATACTTGGCCCAATTCTCTTTACAATCTTTACAAATGATCTGAACCTCATGACCACATCAACTAATGTTATACAATATGCAAATGATTCTACACTCATCTGCTCAGCCACCTCAATCCATGAAATCTTGTAAAAAACACAAAATGCTTTTACAGATGTTAAACACTACATTTCTGCCAATCAACTAATACTGAACCCCCACAAGACTAAATTACTATTATTTTCCAACAATAAAACATCTCAACCCTCCCATCACATTTGACATTTACTCTATTAACAACACCAAAACTGGGCCAGTATACCACACCAAACTACTAGGTGTCATCACTGACAAATCTCTCAGTTGTGACCTGCACATATCCCTAACAATCAAAAAGGTCCACATAAGACTCAGATCACTCTACAGATCCAAGCCATTCCTCACTAACACCACCAAAATTGCCATTGCCCAAACCCATCTACTATCCACTCTGTTGTATGTCTCCTGAATTTTCACAAACTTAAAGAAATCTAAATAAACTGGAAGTCTGCTACAACAAAATAGCCAGGTTTGTCACCAGCCTCCCTAACACAACACATCATTGCTCTGCACTTCACAAACTAGGATGTTTGGAACCCCCTAACCTGTTACACTTCAGCCAACTCAAAAATTGTCATTCCATCATCTACCAGCCAGACAAATGCCTTCTCCTTCTTCTCTTTTGGCTGTTCCCATTAGGGGTCACCACAGTGGATCATCTGTTTCTATTTCTTCCTGTCTTCTGCATATTAATCTGTCACACCAACCACCTGCATGTCCTCTCTCACCACATCCATAAACCTTATCTTACGCCTGCCTCTTTTCCTCTTACCTGGCAGCTCCATCCTTAGCATCCTTTTCCCAATATACCCAGCATCCCTCCTCAACACATGTCCAAGCCAATGCAATCTTGCCTCTCTGACTTTGTCTCCAAACCGTCCAACCTGAGCTGACCCTCTCATATACTGATTCCTAATCCTGTCCATCCTTGTCACACCCAGTGCAAATCTTAACATCTTTAACACTGCCACTTCCAGCTCTGGCTCCTGCCTTTATGTCAATGCCACGATTTCCAACCCATACAACATAGCTGGTCTCACTACCCTCTTGTAGACCTTCCCTTTGACTCTTACTGGTACCCGTCTGTCACAAATAACTCCTGACACTCTCCTCCGCCCATTCCATCCTGCCTGTACTATCTTCTTCAACTCTCTTCCACATTCACTATTACTCTGAACTGTGATTCCAAGCACTTAAACTCATCCACCTTTGCCAAATCTACTCCTTGCATCCTCTCCATTTCTCTATCCTCCCGCTCATTCACACACACATATTCTTAGTCCTCCTCACCTTCATTCCTCTCCTCTCTAGAGAATATCTCCACTTCTCCAGGGCCTTCTCAACCTGGTCCCTACTCTTACTACAGATCACAATGTCATCTGCAAACATCATAGTCCATGGGGCCTCTTGTCTGATCTTGTCTGTCAAACTGTCCATCACCATTGCAAATAAGAAAGGCATCAGAGCTGATCCTTGATGTAATCCCACCTTCATCTTAAACGCATCTGTCACTCCCACTGCAGACTTCATCACTGTCACGTTACCCTCGTACATATCCTGTATGACTCTTACATACTTCTCTGCCACTCCTGACTTCCTCATACAATACCACAACTCCTCTCTAGGCAGCCTATCATATGCTTTATCCAAGTCAACAAAGACACAATGCAACTCCTTATGACCTTCTTTATATTTCTCCATCAACACTCTCAGAGCAAACATCGAATCTGTAGTGCTCTTTCCTGGCATGAAACCATACTGCTGATCACTAATCATCACCTCCCTTCTTAACCTAGCTTCCACTACTCTTTCCCATAGCTTCAAGCTGTGACTGATCAGTTTTATCCCTCTGTAGTTACTGCAACTCTGCACATCACCCTTATTCTTAAATATAGGTACCAAAACACTTTTTCTCCACTCTTTAGGCATCCTCTGACTTTCCAAGATTTCATTAAACAATCTGGTTAAAAACTTGACTGCCATTTCTCCTAAGCACCTCCATACTTCCACTGGTATGTCATCTGGACCAACAGCCTTTCCATTCTTCATCTTCTTCATAGCTGTCTGTACTCCCTTCTTGCTAATCTGTTTCACTTCCTGATTCACTATCCCCACATCATCCAACCTTCTCTCTCTCTCTCATTCTCTTCATTCATCAGCCCCTCAAAGTACTCTTTCCATCTGCTCAACACACTCTCCTCGCTTGTGAGTACATTTCCATCACTATCCTTTAGCTGCACATCTTTCCCAACCCGGTCCCTCTGTCTAGCCAATCAGTACAGGTCCTTTTCTCCCTCTTTAGTGTCCAACCTTTCATACAACTCTCCATATGCCTTATCCTTAGCCTTCATCACCTCTCTCTTTGCCATGCTCTTCATCTCCTTATACTCCTGTCTACTTTCTTCATCTCTCTGACAATCCCACTTCTTCTTCACCAGCCTCTTCCTCTGTATACTCTCCTGTACTTCTTCATTCCACCACCAGGTCTCCTTGTCCTCCTTCCTCTGTCCAGATGTCACACCAAGCACCTTTCTAGCTGTCTCCCTTACCATCTCTGCTGTAGTTACCCAGCTATTCAGTAACTCTTCACTGCCCCCCAGTGCCTGTTTTAACTCTTCCCTGAATTCAACCTCACAATCACCCTTTTTCAACTTCCACCATTTGATCCTTGGCACTGCTCTCACACTTGTCCTCCTCTTCTTAATCACCAACATCATCCTACAGGCCACCATGCTGTGCTGCTTAATTACACTTTCCCCTGTCACCACTTTATAGTCTCCAATCTCCTTCAGACTAGCACTCCTGCATAAGATATAATCCACCTGTGTGCATCTTCCTCCACTCTTGTATGTCACCCTATGCTCCTCCCTCTTCTTAAAATACATATTCACTACAGCCATGTCCATCCTTTTAGCAAAATCCACTACCATGTGACCTTCTGCATTCCTCTCCTTAACACCATATCGCCCATTACTTCCTCATCCCCACTGTTCTCTTTACCAACATGCCCATTGAAATCCACTCCAATCACCAGTCTCCCACTCTTGGGTGCACTCACCACCACTTCATCCAACTTACTCCAAAATTTTTCTTTCTCATCCATCGCACACCCAACTTGCGGAGTGTATGCACTAATAACATTTATCATTACACCATCAATTTCCAGCTTCATAAACAAAACTCTATCAGACACTCTTTTCACCTCCAAAACACTCTTGGCATACTGTTCCTTCAGGATAACAGCTGTCCCATTTTTTCTCCCATTCACACCACGACATTACAATTTGGACCTGCTTCCTATATACCTGGCCTTACTCCCCTTCCATCTGGTCTCTTGCACACATAATATATCAACATTACTTCTCTCCATCATATCAGCTAGCTCTCTCCCTATACCAGTCATACTGCCAACATTCAAAGTTCCTATCCTCACTACTACACTCCTAACCTTCCTCCTTTCTTTCTGCTTTCGGGCATGCCTTCCCCCTCTTCTTCTCCTTCGGCCAACAGTAGCCCAATTTCTGCCAGCACTCTGTTGGCTAACAGTACTGGCAGCAGTCATTGTTAACTCAAGCTACAGTGATCTGGTATAAAAATCTATATTGTTGTCCGCATATGTTATTTGGCAGAGGTTTTACACCAGATGCCCTTCCTGGCATAACCCTCCCTATTTATCCAGGCTTGGGACCGGCACGAAGAAATGCACTGGCTTGTGCATCCCTAGTCAAATGCCCATCCCTTAAAAATCTAGTAAAACCTTACACTAGCAACAAAACCTTCCACTCATCTGACAAACTTCCTCTAGAAGTCACTAAAGCAGACAGTGGCTATGGAGATGCCTTATTCTCAAATCACATCTCCAAAATTTGAAATGCCGTTCCCCAACCCATTCTTGGCACAGCTAACTCCTCTAAATTCAAAATTCTTCTCAAAGCCCATTTATCTATAAAATAGCTATGCTCCTGCTCAACACCAGGATGAGCCTTCAGTTTTTATTTTGTTCTAGTCCTTTACATCCTTTATCCCTCCTCCCTAAAGCTTATTTCCTTGTCCAGTTTTCTTTTTCTTCTTCCTTGAATCATATCTCCAGCTTATTTTACCATTATTTTTTATTAAAATTGCTTAACTCTGGTGAGGGTATCATCCTACCCACAGATAGAAATACATTAATATCTTTATTTTCTAAATGTGTTGAATTCAGGACCATCAGTTATAATGTGTAACATGTCTGGCTTACGATCTTCTGCATTAATTGTACTACTACTGCTGTGTCATCTCAATTTAATATGTTCTGCGAATTATTACGTAACCTATTGTCTTTTTTTCATATGTTTCTGTGCATTGCACCATCTCAATTCAATTCAATATATATTTGCTGATTAGCATGTAATCTCTTGTTTTATATTTTGTTCTATGTTAACACTGTATTTTTTACTATTTTTTTTTTTTACTATGTAATTTGGAGCTTTCATCCCCTGGCCTCTGCTGAAAACGGGGCTCAATTGGACACTCCTGGTAAACAAATGCTAACTAAATAAATAAATAAATAAAACGAATAAATAAATACTTGCTTCATGACAATGCAAGTTACCTTCTATTTCTTTTTAGTGAGAATTATCTTCATAATATTTGGCTTGTTGTGAGTCATGCAACCCAAAATATTTGGATGATCAACTACATTTTCCAAAGATAATATAACATAAACTGTTGAGTTCTTGTATTTGCATCCGTAAGTAAGACAAATCGACATCTTGGCTTCAGTTTATGAATTGAAAAAAAGTCAAAAGAATACAAGTGCATTTCCATATTGTGTCTGGCAGATTCAGAGGTTTAAATTTAAATTATATGTACTATTATATTCACCACCAGTATCAAACATAAAAAGCAATATTTTTGCATTGACTAGTCAGATTTCCTGACAAAATGCACTTTCTTGTCTTCTTGTACTGTGAGTATGCATATTTATTACAATCATGAACATTTACTGTTCTATTTGATTATCCGAATCAACAGAATGTGAATCTTGAACATTAACTTAATTTCCTCACATTCATTCCATTGCAAAATGATTGAGTCGCCTAATAAGTATAACAAAATGATTGTGACTTCTATACTGCCTCCTTTTATGCCTGTAGACACAACTTATACATCCACCCTTATCTCTAACTGTACATTTGTTTCATTTGTTTCTGGATGCCATCTTGGTTTGTAGTCTGGATTTTTTTTTCTATTTCTGTTTCTTTCAAATGTTAGCTTATTTTTCCTCAGTATTAGTTTTTACCTTTATTTTACTGTCTTATGTGGCACTTATAGGTGCATAGGTTAGTACTAGTTTAGTTACCCTTGTGGATCATTTTAAACCAATTTCCCTTGGTAAGAATTAAACTCCGTACTTCCTGTCTGTGAGGTAAACAAATTAACTACTATGCCAACCCCCAACCCCCTGCCAACTCCAATCCCTCAGTCAATTGAAATTCCCTGATGGTGAATCAAACCCAGGCTTACACTTCTTTCAGCCCTTTCAGACACATATTCTTAATTTCACTTGTTTTGCACATACCCAGTGCTTTAAGTAATGCAAAACCTAATCTTCACCAATCTGTACCAGACTCGGTCTTTTATAATATCATATATTCCTTTGTTTCTTATCACTAAATTACCATCAACCTGGCCATCTCCTACCCAGCTTTTGAATGAACTTCATTTCATTAGTTGAGTCAGTTGATTTCTCTGCAAAATAAATGCCTTGCATATGGAATATTTATAAGTTGGTCTCACAATTTGCTTGACATTTATCTCTCATCATGAACTATGTTTTCACTTTCTTTGAGGGTATATCATTATGGCTTTCTCGCCTGCAATATTCACAAATGTTACACATTAGTTAATTTCCAGTTCCTCTGCAATTCTGCTTCCAGTGTGATGCAGCTCAGATTATGAATTGATGTTTTCCACTCCTCAGAAAAGCTACCATGTTATTCCTAGAGGGTGGTGGTTTAAGGTTAAACATGCTGACCTAAAATGAAAGGGTTTCATGCTGAAAAAAAAAGCAAAAATAAATGCTGGTCCAGCAGTTTTCTATGTAAACTGTGAAAAGATTAATACTTTCAGACAAAAAGAAAATAAATAGGAAAATATTATTTTAAGTTTAAATCTTAAAATGTTAGACTACAAAAAATTAATATTATTATTTGTAGTAAAATAGATAAATCAAGACTTATTTTGCGAAACTTTATTTTGATAAGTTGCTTAATATATAATATTATACATCTTTTTCTGTTTCTTATCTCTCTCACTCTCTTGAAATACCAGTATGCAAATACTATATATACATACATATATATATATATATATATATATATATATATATATATATATATATATATATACATATATATTATATATATATATATATATATATATATATATATATATATATATATATATATATATATATATATATATATATATATATATATATATATATATATATATATATATATATATATATATATATATATATATATATATATACATACATATATATATATATATATATATATATATATATATGATTTATTACTATATTATGCTAACTCAGTAATGTTGAATTTCAGTGCTTGGAATTGTAAGTAAGGTAACTTAAATGTCAAAGCAAGCAATTCTGATAAACAAAGTGTTAATGTTTGTATTGCACTCAGTTTTTTTCTCAACATTTTTGAAGTCAGTGTTTTAATGAATCTAATGGAAGCTAGTGTGTGCAAGGAAGAATTGTAAAGACGATCCCCAGATTCTCAAAAGCTTGCATGGTGTGCATGATTAGTGTAAGAGGACATTTTGCCAATATGGTGGCCGAGCGATCCACGTACGTACACATTTGACATGCGCGAGTGCTGTAGCACTAGTGCTGCACGTTCCTAGCTCCCGTATGCAAATCAGCCCATTTGCAGGTGAAAACCATACAAATGAGGTAAATCTGCCATCCAGGAAGCAGGAATCAGGGTGTGCAGGACTAGCGTAATATGCAGAAATGTACTCGGTTAGTAACCGAGTACGGTACTGCAAACTGCAAAACGGAGCTATGACAGCTCCAAATAAAGGCTGCATATCATTGAGGAAGCATGCCAATGACCACGTAGAAGACCACTGGCACTGCAAACAATGCAAAATGCAGAAAATAAAATTTTTATGATATGTCCGCTGATCACGGCCGTTGAAGCATAGGGCAGCGCGCAAACGGGATTGGTGGAGAAATAAGAAAATAAATCTAAAAAAGAAGTCTAACTAAAATCAGTATTCCACCATGCAAGTCAATGGCGGGCAAAAGACAACCTGGCCAGTGAATAGTGGTTCCTAAGGGGGAAGGCACAGTGTGACACATGTGACTTGCATTAGCAGATAATTCTATTCAAATGAGGGGAAGGATAGTGAATCCCAGTTTTCCCCAGCATGTGAGGCAAGTCCCAACAGTGTAAGAGCATGAATAGCTGAGTGCAAGACTAGGAGGTAGGTGACATCATGTGTGGGAGTGTCAGGCATACTGTCAGTGGATTGGAGAACTGTGGATTGGGGTGGCATCCAGCTTAGCACAGCAAAGCCAAGGGGTGTGTCTAAACCTGCCCAGCATGTATGACAAAGTGTAAGCAGGTGTGCGAGCCGTGCAACAGGATCTACAGGAAGATAAAGGAAGTGAACCCAGGAAATAGCAGCAGTGTGCACATTGGAGTAAACCAATTGCGTGGCACACCACTGGGATGAAACAGAAGGGCAATTGGAAGGGAAAGCAGCAGTAGGAAGTTAATCAATGGATACTAGGTTCGCTGCCAGGTGAAATGTATCAGAACCAGCCAATTACACAGACAGCAGACCAGCTGAGCCCAGAATGCCACTATAAACTATGCAAACACCTACCCCTCTGGTTTCTCCCACACCTTGCACCACTGGTGTAAACAAGTGGGGAACTTTTAACACTCACAACAGCAAAATGTTAGGGGTTGCAATAGTTATCATAAAACTTGTGGAAGAGGCTGAGGGTGCTGAGGATGGGAATGCTGCCGACCAACTCACAGTGAGGAGAATGAGAAGAGTGTACATACTCAGGGTAACCTACCAAGGGCTACATAAGCTGGAAATAGTGGAGCACTATAAGGTGGACAGGGACCTTCTACAGCAGATTGGTGAGCTGTACCAGCCACTCCTGACACACAGAAATAACAGAGGGGAACCCATCCCAGTGGAAACAAAGGTATGTGTAGGCCTAAGAATACTAGCAACAGGTACCTTCCAAAGGCCAACTGGGGATATGATGGGGATCTCACAGGCATCAGCATCCAGGGTACTCCACCAGTTCCTGGATGCCATGGCAGCACATGTTGGTGAGCATGTATATTTCCCCCGCACCCATGAGGTGTTGGCTAGCAGTATGCGTCTCTTCCAGCAAATAGAATACCCTGAGGTAGTGGGTGCAATAGACTGCACACACATATGCATCAGAGCACCACCCGGTGAGCAGAGTAGGGTCTACATCAACCGCAAGGGCTTCCTCTCCATCAACTGCCAGGTCGTCTGCGATGCTCAAGGCATAATACTGAATGTGTGTGCTGGCTGCCCTGGAAGTTGTCACAATTCCCACATCTGGCATCTGACACAGCTGTACCAGAAATTTGTCAATTGGGACATCCCACACGGTCACCTTGTGGGGGATGCTAGATATGCACTGGAGCCGTGGCTGATCACCCATCAGAAATGCACACGCACTCAAACAAGAACAACATAATGAGACACACGCACAAGCAGGAATCATAATAGAGCATGTCTTTGGGATGCTCAAGTCACGGTTCCGGTGCCTGGACACATCTGTGGAGCCTTGCAGTATTCACCAACTACATGTACCCAAATCATCCTTGTATATGCCATGCTACACAATATGATCCTGTGGAAACAGCTGCAGCAGGAGCAGCAAGGGTCAGGGCCGCATAGCCCCCCATCAATGCCAAGGCCTGCACAGGCACAGAGTGACTCGGAAAAGGAACAACCTGACCCTTCCCCAGTA
Organism: Protopterus annectens; assembly: GCF_019279795.1. NCBI lineage: Eukaryota > Metazoa > Chordata > Ceratodontiformes > Protopteridae > Protopterus > Protopterus annectens. The sequence goes on along the minus strand of NC_056729.1, from coordinate 276,881,371 downwards.
GGCAGGAGGAGGCGTGCTCAGTATGCCCTGGCCCTGGCAAAGAGTCAACGCACAGCACATACACTGACACAGGAGGGACCCAGGGAATAGCACCTCCCTCTGACTCTCACATACAGTAAAAAGGATGCCAAACATTGCACTACCTGTGCCTAACCATGTGTAGGCAGTGTACTATGTGCATCCAACATAGGCAGCCTTGCAGCATCACCCTCAATACTGGGACACCCACAAGATAAGGGTCTCACACATGCCAGTCAGGAAGGGGGTCACATACCCAACAACAGTCACAGCCAGCAGGACAGATGTAGAGAAACACAAACAAATGCCGTACTATGGCCTCTGAATGAGGGGATATGGGTAACCCCCACCTAGGCCTACATGGACAGATTACAGCAGGCCAGGTAGTGGGATGTCAGCTGTGATGGCTAGGAAGTCAGAATCTAATGCGTATGCAATCAAAAGATAAGAAATGTAGTACACGTGTATGGCTTACCCAGCACGATAGGTAAGACTACTGACTGAAATGGATTACAGGACATATCAGTACAGTCCTAGCAAATGTGTACAACTGTCAGGTGTGACCCCACCCCACATAGAAATATAGTAACAGTCAGGTGCACCCCCCCAATCCTGTGTAGAAACATAGAAATAGTCAGGTGTTACCCCTCTATGCAGACATGTTGCAACAGTCAGTGCCAAATGATCAGTGGATACCCTGCAGACACAGCATGCTATCTGTCGGTGTACGACACACAGGTCAGCTGTGCAGTACAAACCACCAGACATGCTCCACACATGCAAAACAGATGGCCTTACTGGGCATGTTCACACACTTAGAGAAATGAAGGCAATGTCAGTCAACATACTGAAAGGCCATACTGGGCACGCTCACACACTTAAACACATGAAGGCCATGTATGCAAACACCAGTGGACCAGACACATCCAGCGGTTGCAATTGTTAGTGCAGACACATGTCAGTATACACCACTCATGCCTTGCACACACAGTGAATAGGAATGCAGACATATATGTAAGGACAACACACCATAATAAGCCAAAGGTAGATAGATATAGATGTGTGGAAGAGGGTGACCATGACAAGGAGCCATCCATGCCTGTCCCACCCAGCACATAGCCAAAGGGCCCCAAACACATCAGGTGCAGATGTCACACACTGCAGTTACTAGTGACCAGTACCTGTCAGCACCACAGACTATGTGGTCCACGTGCCAGCTGTGCAACATGGCTGTACAAGGACATAGTCAGCTAGTTGCCCTATACATGCACCTGTGACATATGACCCCATGTGTGGCCACTTGTGGTGTGTCACCACTTCATGAATGGTGTATGGGCCATGCATACACTGGCCACCCCATAGCAGTACCCTGACAAGCCTGCTGAGGTTATCCAATGTGAAATACACCTTTGGGAGAGTTGTAGGCCAGTAATCTCTGCAGAGCATCCCATAACTGTGTACTGCTGTAGTGTGATAGACTAGTAAGGTAGGAGATCTAACCCCAGACATGGTAACTGTGTGTGTGAGTGTGTGTCACTGTTCATGTGTGTGTTTGTCTCTCACTAACTGTGTAGAGAACAATGCCTTTTAGGCTACTCACACCCCTTACTATTCACATACCCACTGTTGGCTAGGCTGCTGATGTCACCTAACTAGAAATACTCCCCTGGGAAAGCTGCAGCCCAGTAATCTCTGTAGTGTATGCTGTAACTGTGTACTGCTGTAGTATGGTAATGTAGTTAGGTAGGAGGTCAAACCCCAGATGTGGCAACTGTACGTGTGTGTCTGTCTGTCACTTACTGTGTAGAGAGCAATGCTTTTTGGCAACTCACACCTCCTACAAGTCAAATGCCCATCTTTGGCAAGGCTGCTGATGTCACGCACCTTGAAATACACCTCTAGGACAATCATATCTCTTTCACACATGCAGTAACATTGTATGTCCATAGTGTGATTAAGAAGTTAGTTGGGAGTTCTGCCAACTGTGTGTGCATGTCTGACTGTGCAGAGAGCAATGCTTTTAGGGTACTCACATCCCTTATATTTACATACCCAGCTTTGGCAAGGCTGCTGATGTCACCCACCTAGAAATACACCCCTGTGAAAACTATTGCCTAGTAATCTCTGTAGCACATGCTGTAATTACATACTGCTATAGTGTGATAATGTAGTTAGATAGAAGGTCAAACCCCAGACATGGCAACTGTGTGTCTGTCACTGACTGTGTAGAGAGCAATGCTTTTTAGGCTACTCGCACCCTTACAAGTCAAATACCCACCTTTGGCAAGGCGTCTGATGTCACACACCTTGAAATACACCTCTGGGACAATCATAGCCCAATAATCTCTATTGCACATCCCGTAACATCGTATGGCCATAGTGTGATTAATGAGCTAGTTGGGAGTTCTAGCCCCCGACTCACCAATTGTGTGTGTATTTATGCATGACTGACTGTTTAAAGAGTGATGCTTTTAGGGTACTCACACCCCTTACATTTCACATACCCAACTTTGGTAAGGCTGCTGATGTCACGTACCTAGAAATACACCCCTGGGAAAGCTGTAGCCCAGTAATCTCTGTAGTGCATGCTGTACTTGTGTACTGCTGTAGTATGATAATGTAATTAGGTAAGAGGTCAAACCCCAGATGTGGCTATTGTGTAAATCTGTGTGTGCATGTCGGTTTGTCACTGACTGTGTAGAGAGCAATGCTTTTTAGGTAACTCAGACCCCTTACAAGTCAAATGCCCACCTTTGGCAAGGCTGCTGATGTCACACACCTTGAAATACACCTCTAGGACAATCATAGCCCTGTAATCTCTGTCACACATGCCATAACAAAATATGTCCATAGTGTGATTAAGAAGTTAGTTGGGAGTTCTGCCAACTGTGTGTGCATGTCTGACTGTGCAGAGGGCAATGCTTTTAGGGTACTCACACCCCTTACATTTCACATACCCAACTTTGGCAAGGCTGCTGATGTCACCCACATAGAAATACACCCCTGGGAAGCCTGTAGCCCAGTAAACTCTGTAGAGCACCCTGTAACTGTGTACTGCTGTAGTGTGATAAACTAAATAGGTAGATGTTCCAATGCCAAACCTGGCAAGTGAGTGTGTGTCTGTGTTTGTGTGTGTGTGTGTCTGACTGTGTAGAGAGCAAAGCTTTTTAGGATACTCACACCCCTTATAAGTCAAATACTCACCTTTGGCAAGGCTGCTAATGTCACCCACCTTGAAATATACCTCTGGGACAATCATAGCCCAGTGATCTTCGTAGCACATCCCGTAACATTGTATGGCCATAGTGTGATTACTGAGTTAGTTGGGAGTTCTAGCCCCTGACCTGCCAACTGTGTGTGCATGTCTGACTGTGTAGAGAGCAATGTACTCACACCCCTCACATTCCACATACCCACCTTTGGAAAGGCTGCCAATGTTACGCACCTAGAAGTACATCTCTGGGAAGATTGTATACCAGTAATCACCATTGCACGTCCTGTAACTGCATACTGCTGTATTGTGAATTAGAAGTGTGGTTGGGTCCCATCCCCACACATGGAAGTTCTGGATGTATTGTGTGTGTCACTGTCTGTGTAGGGAGCAATGCATTTTAGGCTAGTCTCTCACAGTCAATTCAAATGCCCTACTTTGGCAATCCTGCTGATGTCAGTCATTGTGAAATACACTTTTGGGCAAGGACATGACAGGTGTGTGTGTGTGTGTGTGTGTGTGTGTGTGTGTGTGTGTGTGTGTGTGTGTGTGTGTGTGTGTGTGTGTGTGTGTGTGTGTGTGTGTGAACTGAGTTTTGCATATTTCTTATATGGTGGCTTATATATCACAATGTCCACTGGGGTGCAGAGCCATACCTAAACATGTGACATCAAGGCCAGGCAATCACAGTTAGCAACCTCAGTATTAACCAGAGCACACTCTCACCTCATGTGTCATACACACACGCATGCCTAGGTAACAGCCAATATGTGTGTTGTACACTGCATATTGGCCACTGATAGTAACTATGGAGTGGCAGCGGTGGACCACAGAGGGCATGACACCCAGTCCATCTGTCCAATGTACACATATGTGCAGACAGTGCACCTCCCCCATGTTCTCCAATGGACACTTGCACCACTTGTGGTGCCATCACATGTGACCCACAACAGACATACCATGCATGACAACATGCCCTTATGGACAGATGCCACTGACACCAAGGAATGTTGATAGCATGCACTCCATGTAGGTGCAGTGTAAAGCTGCTAGCCATTACCAGCTCCCACCACAGATGGGCAGGACTGGCACATCTGATGATAATTTGTGTTCACAACATGGGACGGACACCCCAGGTAAGTTCCACATGTCACTGTACATGCATGTGGGAGGTGTGCACATCCCAGATGCCATCCATGTCATGGATGAAGGAACACAGACATGGCAAGCGATGCACAGTATTACCCACACACAGTAGTCACCCAGGTGACAGGATGGAGGATACAATACCCACTTGTGTAGGCAAATGCAGACACTACATCCCTGAGCCACAATGCAGACCATCTTCATGTGGCCTGATGCCAAGGTACACCAATAGCCTAGCCTTGGACAGCTGTCTGGCACAGTTGAACACCACACACCTGTGCAGACATGCACCCATGCATGTCAGTACTGGCACCCTGTGTGTTTGTGTGTGTGTTGCATGCTGCAGATTTTCACATCCACACTCCCTACAACCCCCATGGGCATACTGCAGCATGCTGTCTGATGTCAGACACCTTCCCATACCCTTCACCCGTACAGCCCCCGTGTGACCTGTGAGGTGCATGGGATACCTGCACAGTGATGTGATGTGGCAATTCCACAACCAATGAGTTGTACACCTGCTCCTGCCACATGTGTCAATGTGTGCGTGTGCTTGTGAGAGTGTGGCTGTGTTGATGCTGGTACCTGTTCATGCCAACAGGCACTTGTATGTCACCTATCATACAGCTACTGTATCCCTGTTGCAGATGTCACTCACCATCACATATATGTTTTGAGTGCTCCACAAGAGATAACCCATGTGGTGCATCCAATAATTGCAGCAAACTGTGCAAGCACTACATAGTTGTCAGGGGTTTGATACCCTGTGCTGCTAGGTGTGTGACACAAACATTCTTCAGTTTTACCCTTCCACCCCTCCCTGGCATGTATTTGCCTCTGTCTGCATCCCCACCCTCTCTCAGGTGGATTTGGAGACCTACACCTGCTTTGCTTAGGCAGCAGCATGTGTAATGTTAGTAATGCTCATGATCAGCTGATGACCTCTGCACGAATTGCACCCCTCCCCTAGCTGATTGCATTAGAAAAAGCTGTGGTAACATTCCCATAGCCAATTGTATGGAAACACACTCCAATACCTAGGAGCATCATGATGGTTTTGGCCCTTTCCACCCACTGTGAGCAGGAACTAGATCTGCCATGTGGCAAACAGCATCTCAAATGGATTGCAGTGTACCTCTAACAACATACACTGTGGAAACAGTGCAACAAGCAGGAGGTGGATGTGCCTGACCTGACTACAGACTGTAAGTGCCGCTATACTGCATTTGGAGTAATGTTGCTTTAACAGTGTTTGTGTGGATATGGCCATTGTACATGTCTCAATACCTGCCATGTCAGTTCCATGTTTATGGGGAATCTCCATCTGCAGGATCATCTGCAGCCTGGGCAGTGTTGTGTCTGTGGTTGCATGTGTCACCCACGGAGCATCTAGCTGTTGACTGCTGAAGGTAGTGTGAGGATTGCAGTCAGTAGATGGAGAAAGCTATGGTAGTCACAGTCATCATATCCCTCAAAGGACATATGTTGCAACAACCCTGTAACAACAGTAAATGTATGTGGTTATCACAGCAACATGTCAATATTGGCCCTGTGTATGTGCTCCCAGCCACACCTCTGTCAACATGTGTACATATGTCATGCATGAAGTGGTGCATATGTGCTGTACACCATACTTTTTGGCATCATATCTGAGAACAACCTATTGATATATCTGAGTGCTACATATGTTATGTACAGTAGGGGTTACATTACATGACATTACCTGCACATTCTGTGGATGTTCATACAGTACTGAGGTCTGTGTGCCTATGGTGAATGTCAACAGTGTGTGTAGTGTTGATATGTACCTTAGCCTGTGTACAGACTGTGGTAGATGACATTGGTCTAATTCCCCTACTATCATGCTGCCCCACTGTATGGTACTGTAGTGACGTACATGTTTGTAGGGCCATAAACACACGGTTTCCATACCACAGACAGCCACCAGACCAAACTGTGTAGCAGGCCAGTATATGTAGGGTCAGTCTGTGAGTGGCACATATGAGGATGGTGTAGAACACATAGTCCATATACTGTAATACCATGCTAGCTAACCAAATGTGGCTGTGGCTCTGTTCATATTGGTTGTGGACTTGCACTGTCACACAGGTGTATCTTACCCTGTGCTGTGACATGCCTGTTGAGCCTGCTTTATATACAGGTACATGTGCGTTCCCCCTTGGGAGATGTAGGCCAGTGTTGTGCCAGTCTGCCTGCAGTCTGCACAGTGCATTGTGACATGCCTAGCAGCTGAGTGTACCTAAGCAGTGGGATGTCATGTGCAGATACTAGCCAGATGTCCCACTGCAGGCCCTCCCCTAACAGTCATGTATGTCAGACAGGGAAGTGGGATGCAGTGCAGATGTATGTCAATACCTATTGTGTAGTATGTGGCCATGGCACCCCTGTACCAGCGGTCATACTGTTACAGGCCATGCAGGGGTGTGAAAATGCATGACCTATGGTGGACATCATATACCAGTCATTATGTGTTATACCCATCTACATGGCCATTCACATCCATATTGTCAGGCATGGTACATATATGTAGCACTAAGGGCTTATGTGTACATCTCTGGACTGTACAGACTGTGTCAGACCCTCCACATATATTGGCCAATATCTCTGCTGCAGTCCACAGTGGCATTACGTGCTAGCAGGGGTTCTGCACACTGAAGTCCTTTGGATGTCTTTCAGTAAGCAATGGCACGCATGTTATAAGCAGATGTGACCTCCCACACACACACACACCATATCTGTGAAGACAATCCAAGTGACAGTAGCAATAGTCTACTAGTATACTTGCGATACATACCTGACATCCCCTGTAACTAAGACATTGGGAACATACAGGCTGGGGTTGGCCTACACTTCATGTCCAGGACATATGGTGGGAATATATGTACATATACCTATCCAGACAGCCAGATATATGATTACACATGTACTACACCTAGTTAACACTGTCATGGCAACCACCTACATCATGCGCGTGCGTTCCCCTTACATCTCCTGTGTGTGGGCTGCAGTGCTACAGACAGATTTTATCAATATCCCTTACAGAAGAACTGGCACACTCATGGTAGCCACATATTTGTAGGAGGATCAGGAAGTACAGACAGACTGCGAGTAGAGTTGTGTTATGCTTTGTACAGTACTAGTGTTACAGGGTGTGGGTGTACATACTAGTTTGCCATGGAATGCAGTCCATCTGCATAGCACACAACTGTGGGCTTATCCTCATGCTGGCTGGAGCTGTGCCTATCATGTCTTGTCTGTCCACCACACAGGTCTTGTGTCAGATAATACACTGGCAGTGTGTGTGTGTTGCTTGTTACCGGTACATGTCTACATCCATAACCACCTCTACCATCAATTCCCTGACTAAGGGTATGTTACAGCCTATCCTGTAAAACCTGCACTTGGCGTAGTGTATGGCAGCAGTTGTCCACATATGTGCCTATATTCCAGCCTCTGTCCATCACCTACATACCAAGCTTTGCACATATGTTATGATATCGGTGGTTGATCCACAATGGGCTGGGAGTATAACACATTGCCATGTCTGCCATCAGTCCACTGCCATTGTAACCCTCATACATATGGTGGGGATAGGGCCATATGTTGTGGGCGTCACATACACAATACATGTGTGCGCTCATGCACTGCAGAGCCCAGTGTATGTAATAGTGGTGTATGGCCCTGTATTATTGAGTCTAGGGGGGAGCACAAGAAATGTCCTATGCTGCTACAAAATGTGGGGGTATCAGGGCTGAGCTGCCTTAAGGTATCTGGATGTACAGTACCATATACTTCACCTATATTCACATTACTGACATGGATCTCTGTAATGCAGGACTACTGCCCCCTGCCATACAAACTGTTCTGTGTGTTGGTGTGCTTGCGATAGTGTCAGTTATGCCATGTTATGCGGCAGTTACAACCCATGTGGTCATATGATGTCTATACCACCTACTGTGTTTGTACAGTGTGTAGATAGAGGCTGCTGAACTATACACCTGGATTACATACTGTTGATTGTTAGGTATCATGTGGCCCAGTGTGTCATTCCTATTGTACAATGTTAATAGCTTGGCCTGGACAGCAACAGCTGTGAACCTTTCCAGACTACTGTATGACTGTAACTGGTCCACTGTAGCATCACTCCGTTGATATAGTTGTCAGTGTCTGAACATCTATATGGCATGGCATATAGAACTGTAATAGTACACAATTAAAGGTTTCCATGTCTGCAAACCTGTGGGTGCTGTTTTACCTATGACCTCTCTGTGGGTGTATGTTACAGGCAACAATTGTCATTTGTATGGGTGGTACATACAGTGTCCAGTCATTCAGGGGTCAACTGTAGGCATAGTGGCTGCTCCATATTGTGTGCACCTTACACTTATATATCTTACTGTACATATAACTGTGTATGTATGTGTAGTCAAATGTATATGTACAGATTATATATATATATATATATATATATATATATATATATATATATATATATATAAATATGTATACCTGTATCTGCATATATGTGTCTGTGTATCTGTAGCCTGGTAATGTTGATGGCTTCCACATAATACATTACCCATGGGAGCCAGACTGTACTGCATATGTTACCAATACCAGCCTGACATCATACAGGTGGGATGTAGTACAAGTAACATTGTGTGCCCATGATGCCACTGGCCCTGGTTATGGGATCTCTAACACTTGGGAGTGTATTGCAGGGTGGGTGTGTTTGGCTAGGGGGGATGCCTATTTGTACAACTCGTATAGTGTGTGGTGCCTCTCAACCCCATTAACGTAACATGTAGCCTGTTACACTCCTGTCCCTAACAGCTAAATGTGCCTTGCAGTACCAGCAAAACAGTATTGTACCAATAGGTCAGTAGGAATGAGAATCCCATTGAGGTCTGCCACATGTGTGTATGTGTGCATGTGTGCATATCTGTAGGGTACACCATTCCAAGTCCACTCCTATTACAATACACATTGCCACACAGTAGTATGGATATTGTTGTTGTCACCCATGGGTATGGCAATGCAATGCAACACCCTACTATGCCTGTGGCATGTGCATCACATGCATAGCCCTGTGGTACCACTGTTGTGGTATGCAATGGGTTTTTTGGTGTTATGGCCAATGTGTTATAGTGGGTATGTCAGAGTATCAAGATGGGTTCCAGTGTGTACAATATCCAGTGGGAGATGTGGGTGCTGTGTACACTGTATTTACACCATGGTACACCTGGTATATGACCCATGTACCACTCTCAGGTTGTCAATGTCACCATCACCCATACAGGTAACAGATAGAATACAGCCCAGTTACACATGTGCTGTGTGCAGCCTACCTGTATCACACTGGACAATTGGACTAGTTAGTTAGCAACTATACAACCAGGTCTCTAAGATGTGTGTTTACCTGTTATGTGTCAGTCAATGTGTATATGATGGTATGACACACACTATGTATTCTCCATATACAAACATTACATCTCCCATTACCATATCGTGCATGTCTGTGGATGGTCTGCATGTAGCATGTGACCTGGTACACACCCAACCTACAGATGGTGTCATGAGTGCAATGACAGCCATACAGTTCAGTAGCACTACATACCTGGGTAGGGGTCAAGACACAGTGTCGCCAAGTAAGGATGTGTGTGTATGTGGATGAGTTGACATAAGGGTGCATATTATACCTCTACCAGCAGGCCACCAGTCAATGCTGCATGGCCAATAACTGTTATACATACCTGTGGCATGTATGCAACTGTACACCACATATATCATGGCCATGGTGTCACCACACTGACATACCCTTGTGGACTATGACTGCAGACCATCCTCCTGCTGACACATGTATGCCTACAGCACAAATGCATGAAAGTATGGGGAAAACAATTGGTGTTACCAACAGCTGAGATGCATCATAGCTGCATGGCTACCATACCTGACATGTATGCAGTACACATTACCCCTGACTACATTCTACACTGCAGTACATTGCGGCACTCTATCACAGTCACCGTGTGCATCAGAACCATGTTAGACTGTCCTTGCATTGATGTTATGGATGACAGGAATGTGGCACAGGTATCACCATGTGCACAGGGTGTGTGAAAGTCATCTTAGCTGCATGGCTGCACTACCTGACATGTATGCAGTAGACATTACCCCTGACTATATTCTACACTGCAGTACATTGCTGTACTCTATCACAGTCACCGTGTGCATCAGAACCATGTTAGCCTGTCCCTGCATTGATGTTATGGATGACAGGGATGTGGCACAGGTATCATCATATGCACAGGGTGTGTGAAAGTCATCTTAAATGCATAGCTACACTACCTGACATGTATGCAGTACACATTACCTCTGACTACATTCTACACTGCAGTGCATATCGGCACTCTAGCTCAGTCACCGTGTGCATGAGAACCATGTTAGTCTGTCCCTGCATCGATGCTATGGGATGTAACACAGGTATCATCATATGCACAGGGTGTGTGAAAGTCATCTTAGCTGCATTGCTACACTACCTGACATGTATGCAGTACACATTATCCCTGACTACATTCCTGCCTTTCTGTGTTGGAGGGAAGCCTTCTAGCTTAATTTTGTTTCTTAGAACTAGCCAGTTTTTTGTTTCAGCACTTGTTCAGAACTTATTGTAAGAACCAAATAAGCTACAAATTACGACAACACTCAACTTTCCTCACTGTCTAGAGGAAAACAGTTTCTAGCACTTAACAAATAAGCACCCATCCAGGCATGTCTAAGGGTCATCCTCTGTATTTTCTCCTGTCTACTGGATGAATCTGGGCATCTTGGGGCAATGCAGTAATTGCCTCATGTACACAGACAACCCTCTCCTCCTACCACCCAACACTACAACCTGTGAGAGATGCACTTATATAGCCAAACTGGAAGCAAAGCTCTCTTCACCCAAGACTGGACTAGACAGTCAAGAGGAGAAGGTAAACACTTGCAACACACCACACTCAGCACATAGTCCCTCAAAACCTACACCACCAAAACACACACATAGAAACACAAAACACACACCTACATTCATGGAGGCTCTCAGTAAAAACCTGCCCAAGCAACAGGGACCTCCAAAGCAGAAACACAAGCAAATACCACCCCCCAACACAACCCAAATAACACATAGCCCACAAACTCAGTGTGCCACTCAACCACAGCCCATAAGGAATAACAACGTACCCAACACTCTAGTCATAGGTAACTTTATAGTCAGGCACACTGATGTTCCACTCACCAGGCTAAACAAGGAGAAAGTTACTGTCAGCTGCCTGTCGGGTGCCAGGATCCGCCACATAACGCATGCACTCAGGTCACTCCACAACAAGTACAAATATGACTCTGTCATTGCCCATGTTGGTGTGAATGACCTGAGATGTACCTCTTTGGACTACATGAAAAGGGACATGGAGGAGCTGTCCGATCTTGTAGCCCAGGCAGGTATGACCCTAGCCCTGAGTAGCATCCTGCCATCAACCAGAATGATATCACAGTACAAGGACAAAATGATTGACTTCAAAAATTGGCTAAGCTTCTGGTGTCATTCTAAGCGGATCCAGTATCTGTCTGCCTGGGATGACATGATCGACAAGCCACGATGTTTTGCCAGCGATGGCCTGCACGTGTCGCCCCTGGGATTCCGGATACTGGCTAAGGCTCTAGCCACCCCTATAGTGCCTTTTTTAGGCAAGGTTCAAATGACAAATTCACCACCCTAACAGGTACAGGCAAGAAGAATCTGAGGGTATTGCTACTCAATGATGGAAGTCTAAACCTCAAAATGCACTCTCTCGAGGCACTCCTTAAAATGGGGAACATCGACATCTGTGCAGTGACAGAGACCTGGTTCAAGGCTCCAGAGAGTACCCCTGCATTACCAGACTATAATTCATACCACACCTTTTGGCCACCTAACCTGGACCGAAACACTAAAGGTGGAGGCGTGTCCATATTCATTAAGGATATCCACACCTCCAGGCTAGTTGCTCAGCATAATGCATCCGAGATTATCCAAGTGCAACTAACTCTGGGCAAGACCGCAATCCAAATTGTAGCTTGCTACAGATCCCCCACTATGTCCCAGGATTCCCACTCCTCATTTCTTAATACACTGGAAAATATTAGGGTACAGCCTAACACCCTAATAATGGGTGATTTCAACTACCCTACCATTAACTGGGAAAGCTACTCATGTACCAACTCTTGTGCTCAACATTTTCTGGAATTCATAAATTCCAATGCCATGGATCAACTTATCCACACCCCCACCAGGGGCAGCAATATCCTAGACCTGTTATTACCAACATGGGCAACCGGTGCTTCACACCAGAGGTCAATTCCTCGTTGGTGAGATCTGACCATAAGCTAATCACCCTAGACATCCACATCCCTCCCCCACCCCCCATTAGGGAAACCACAATAAAAAAATTTCTCCAAAGCCAACTTCACGCTTCTTAAGACAGAAGTGGCAAACTTCACGACACCCATGCTGACAGACAATAGAGGTATGACTGCTGAATCCTACACAAATGCACTTTATAAGCACTTACATGAGTGCATGGATCATACAATCCCTAACAGATCCAAGATGCTATCCTCCAAAAAAAGGAAGCCAATCTGGTGGTCCCCTACCATAAACAAACTCTACAACAGAAGAAAGAAACTGTTCCAAAAAAGAGTAAAATTCCATGAATGGAGAAACTCCCTGGTCAGCTTCAGTAAGAAGCTGAGATCCCTCATAAAATCCTCCAAAGCTAGTTATGAAAACAAAATCTCCACTGACTCTAAAGAGAACCACAAAGCATTCTATAGCTATGTCAAGAATCTCAATGGCAACACTCAGATCTTCTCTGAGTTACAGCACAATGGCACTAAATATACAGAACCAATGGATATTGCCAACATCCTGGCAGATAGGTTCAGTGCTAACTTTACCCCTCTGTCATCCCCTAAAGGGCACATCTCTATACCAGAAGAATGCAAAGTTCCTGTAATCACGGCTGCACAGGTAAAAAACACACTATCCAAAGCCAAGAACACAGCATCCATGGGACCTGACGACATCCCAGGTTGTGTTCTACATGAACTACAGAACGAACTGGCACCCCACCTAAGTACCATGTTCAATCATAGCCTTACCTCAGGCTATGTGCCCACTGAATGGTGCACAGTGACAGTTATCCCACTCCACAAAGGGGAAGCCACCACAGACCCCGGAAACTACCGCCCCATTAGCCTAATGAGCCTGGTCTGCAAGGCTATGGAGTGTATCATCATGGAACTTATAAACAATGACATTGGTAATCTCCAAACTCAGGACCCCACCCAGTTCGGGTTTGTAAAATGCAGACCATGTCTCCTAAACCTGATAGACTTCTTTGAAGCAGTCACAAAGCCATAGATGAGGGTAAGGTGGTTCACACAGCCTACTTAGATCTTGCCAAGGCTTTTGACACCATCCCCCACTCTGGAATTATAGATAAACTCACTAAACTAGGTATAAATCCATATGTCACAAGATGGATTGCCAACTGGCTCTCTGACAGAACCCACACTGTGAAAGTAGCAGACTCCAAATCCAGCTTCAGACCAGTGACAAGTGGAGTACCACAGTGTTCAGTCCTGGGTCCTCTCCTGTTTGGTATCTACTTCTCTGAAGTACAGGCCAACACAGAAGGTCTTTGGCTAATGAAGTTCACAGATGACTGCAAACTAGGAGCCATAATCAAAACTCCAAAAGATGTGGACATCTTACAAAAGGGCCTTGATGAGACAGATGCCTGGTGTCAAAGCCATGGCCTCAAGCTCAATGCCAAAAAGTGCATTGTCATTCCTTTTGGTAAAAACTCAGTACCCATGAAATACCACATAGGTGGTAGTCTACTTAACACCGAAAGTGTGATAAGAGACCTTGGGACACAGGTGGACAGTAGTCTCTCCTTTGATAATCACATTGTCACAGTAGTCAGGAAATCCTTCTATGTGGCACACCTCATCACAAAAGGTTTCTCATCCAGGAAAAAAGAGGTCATTGTTCCCCTCTACTCGTCACTCATTAGACCCATTATAGAGTACAATGCCCCTTTTGGTATGTACTCACAAGACATCTACAACAACTGGAAAGGCCACAGAAATACCTCACAAAGAGGATTACTGGCCTCAAAGAGATGCCCTATGCAGTCCGCCTCAAAAAACTGCAGCTTTACTCCGTTGCATATCATCTACTCAGAGGCGATCTCTGCCTAACACACAAAGCTATGTCAAACCCAGAGCTGTTGGACATGCTCCACTTAAAGAAATCCCAATCCCTACAAGCTACATGCTCTAGGGACCTAAACCTCGTCACCACAATAAACAGAACATGTTGGAGGGATAGATTCCTGTCCCAGAGACTTCCCATACTCTGGAACAAATTACCTGTCTATATCAAACAAAGCTCCTCATTAGCACTGTTCAAGAAAAATCTTGATGATTGGATGGGAGATAGGAAATTCACCCCAGGGATCACTTCTGTGGCTCTGCTCGATAGTGGCACAGGAAAATAAATTTCTTGGGTGGCGAAAGCCAGGGTACCTTTGGCTAGGCTTATATAGGCCCTAGGGCCAATAGCCTAGTACCTACCTATGAACCTATATACTGCAGTACATTGCGGCACTCCATTACAGTCACCATGTGCATCAGAACCGTAGTAGCCTGTCCCTGCATCAATTTCATGGATGACAGGGATGTGGCACAGGTATCATAAAATGCACAGGGTATGTTGCAGGTGTGCCGAAGGCAAAGGGTGGTCGTAGCATGTGTCATGTGTGTGAGTGAGGAATGTGGTTCATTGATTGGGGTGTGATGATGTGGTGTGTGTCAGTATGGGGTCACCCTAGGTGTGTTTGCATAGTGTGTAGGTATGCATGCACACAGTTCCGCCATGTGGCTGCCCTATACGGGTGATGTTGGACAGCTGCAGACCATACCTGGCAGGGTTTGCAGTTCACTGCCTCCGGCCACAGACACGCTAACTGTGCCTGCCAGGGGTTTCATGGGCAGGTGCAGGTACAGAACTTGAGGTGCTACAGCTTATGCCCAACTGTTTATTACTACTACACAGCAGCAGACTATGTATATGAAATCTCAGTTTTGCATGATGTACCTGTTCAGATGCAGATGCATACATAAGAGTGGGGTACCAATATGCCCTGGGGCCTTACCTGCATGCTTCTCAACTGGTGTGTCATTGGCACCCACCTCCAAATGTGCCCTGCCAGGTGTTGATGCTGCAGGTGGCCAGGTGGCACAAAGCTGCTGGGAAGCTCCTCCACATGGGTGAGGGGAAATGGGCAGATTGGCCCCATTGCGAGGTGGTTCCCCTTACAGTAGCTGCACGCTGACATACATGGCGAAGCAGGTCAGTGCAATGATGCCGGACTTGCTTATAGCTGCAGTTATGCAGTCTGACATCATTGACCCTGTGGACTAGCTCATTCCACAGGGTGGTCATCTCCTGCTGGTCATGGGCTGTCCGCCCAAACAGCAGTTCGTAGTGCTGTACCACGTGGTTGATAATGATCTCTGTCTCAGCGGTGCTGTATGCAAGAAGATGACTATGTAACATGTTTCCTGGAAGACATAAAGATGGAAATAGGTCTGAGCTACCCATACAGCAGGATTACCATAGTTCTTAATGCACATATTTATCTCCCCCACCATATCAGCTACAACAAGTTGTTCACAGACTGCAATTGTTATGTCAGCTGCTTACCTACCATTGGGACATATGTTGTATTGTACCAAGTTTTGTGCTATGTGTATGTGCCATGCTTTGTGCTATGTGTTTGTAGCCATGCCTCCTGTGGGGACACTTATCTTTGCTGGCATGTTACAGACCATTTCACCTGCATGCCATTGTCAGTGCCACTATATACACGTGCATAAATATACATCTATGTACATATATGTGTAGATATATGTTGTACGTTGTTGATATGCCTATGTCTAAATGAGTGTCTGTGTATCTGTACACATACACATCACATTCTGTATCACACAGATATGTGGAGCGCATACAGACATCTGGTCTGCATTCTGTATCTGTTTTTCATTCACAGCTGCACTGTTCTGCCTTTCTGCAACACAGACAGGTGCCACATGTGAACACAGACTAACATTGGGGTGGTAAATATGTTGTGAGATTTCTTGTACACCTATTACACACCTATGGTATTTGGCATGCTACATTACACATTAACATGACTGTCCTGAAAGTGGTATACTCTAACACCCATGTTTCTATCATGACGACAGTACTTCCACCACCAGCTATTGCCCACACTAACATAACATACAGAGGTATTATGGCTGACATCTTTGTCATTCATTGCTGATCTGCAGAGTTGGCGGGTATGTCCCACTGCTTACAAGGGACAGACAGTATTGTCTAGAGCAGTTGTTCAGTGGGACATCATTACAGGAACAACTACAGATGGCACATATCAAACATTCAACATCATATATTCTATTAATCTATACCACATACTACATTATATTACATATGGTTATGTTTTACATACCTTTTATTTTTTGGATGGATATGACGCCTTCCCAGTTTTGGCTTGTAGGTTTTTGTTTCCCACTGTGTGTGGGTTTCGTTTTATCTTTTTTTTTTTTCTCTCTCTGACTCTGTCTCTGTCTCTGTCTCTCTCCCTCTCCCTCTCCCTCTCCCTCTCCAGTAGAGTGAATGAGTTGGTTTGAATGGATTGCAGCATGGCTTTTGTGGGTGATGCACATGATCAGGTGATGGGCTCTACACCAATCAGTGTGCAACAGTTGCTGACTGTGTGCAGCCTGCTGTGTAGTAATTCAGTTAACCATTGTCATGGCAACCCAGTACTATAAATTGCTTACTCATGTGGGCATTGTCCCTTCACCTTTCCAGTATGAAGGACATCATTCCTGTATGTGGGCTACAGTGTTACAGATGGCAGGTTGCAGTACCTATTACAGCGGGGCTTGCAGACACAGGGCAACTACACAATCTTAAGAAGTTCCAAACCTACAGACAGAGTGAGTAGTGTTGTTATGTGCATTGTATATTGCTGGTCTTGCAGTGTTTGCATGTACATAGTAGTTTAGGATGGAATGCAGTCTGTCTGCATAGCTCTCAACAGTGGGCCTATCCACATGATGGCCAGTGGATTGTCTGTTTGCTTTTGCCTGTGCACCACACAGGTCTTTTTCTAGATATATCCCCTGCAATCTGTCTGTTGCATGCCATCAGTACATGGCTACTTCCATTTGTGTTCCTAATATGTTATTCCTGCATAAGGGTATGTTGCAACGAATCCTGTAACACCAGCAATTTGCATGGTGTGTAACAGCAATATTACGAGTATGGCCCTGTGTTCCTGTCTCTGTCCTCCACATATATGTCTGGCTTTGTCCTGCTGTGATATTGTTAGGGGTTGTTCGGTATTGGCCTATCATTATTTACTGCTAGCATCCCTGCTATCATCCCAGTCATATCGTGGACTCCCACGCCATTTGTTGGTCAGAGTCCCTACATGTGACAGATACATAGATATTAGCACAAGTAATAAATGTCCCCCTAGGCCTTGACTACAGGGTGTAACTAGTGGCTGCTGAACTACATCTGTTATTGTTTATTGTTACCTATTTTGATGGCAAATCCTTTGTCTACAGTTGTACGAATTGATGGACTTGGACTGGACAGCATAGTATGTTATATATCTGCACTGTCTGCATCTACTGTCTTGTGTGGGCCTTGCATTCCTCACTGATTAAATAAGTCCAGATCTATATGCTGTAAGTAATGACATACATTATTGTAAAATACACCATTAAATGTTGTCTGTGTATACATACGTGTGCGTGTCGTCTCATGTCCTTTGAATAGTGAGTGGGTCTATGTGTAATGCAGTACTCCTGTTCAAGTATAAATGTCATTTAGTAGGTTATACAGCAAAATGATGTTGATATACCGATTTCACA
The DNA here is from genome assembly GCF_019279795.1 of Protopterus annectens. Taxonomy (NCBI): domain Eukaryota; kingdom Metazoa; phylum Chordata; order Ceratodontiformes; family Protopteridae; genus Protopterus; species Protopterus annectens. The sequence continues at coordinate 276,862,935 of NC_056729.1, read as the reverse complement.
TAGAAAGTAGAATGCGCTGCAGTGGGACTCGAACCGGGAATGCGTGCACGGTAGGCAGATGCTCTGCCCACTATACTATTTCAGTCCTGCTTAATTTGCATATTTCTACCTTAATATCATACCCATGCTCCCTTTCCCTAGCCCCCGAGATCCATGTACACAGCATCCATACATTCTCCAGTTGCTAGCCCTGCCATACCACACCTCCACACATTTTCTTCTCTGCACATCTCGGTACTCTTCTATTTTACTGTCCCGATGCAACCTTCTGCAGGCTCTTCATCTGTTTAGTCCACGTACGTTTGAGCCTTCCCTTGATCCTCCTTCGATACTGGTGGAAACATCATTGTGACCCACAAAGTCTGGTGCATCCTGCCAGGGACGGATCTGTTGTTGTGTCACGAGTAGACTTTGCTGGTCTACACTGTTTCTCCCACTGGTAGCATCCTGCCAGGGGGTTGAAATGCAGCAGTTTGCTCACACACCAGACCAGCCTCATTTCCTGCTTATGTGGATGAAGCACGCTCCCATGGAGTGCCCCGTTTTCTATTCCTCTCTTCAGTATTATACAAGACTACTGTTCTCACAGTATGTGTAGACAGGCACTGTTCACTGATACTCATAGACTGCTCGGAATACTGCGATTGAGCAATGTGCACATGTTTGCTGGTATTAATCTACATACTTACATACATTTCCTATACTGTTGAGTGACTGTGCCGGATGATATGTTTGTGATAACAGCAGCTGATTTTATATCTGCCATGCCTTTGTGGTAACACACTTGGACTATAGTGTGCAGGGTGGGGGGGAGGGGTTGGGAACCTGGGAGTGCTGATTATGTTGTTACTGGCCACGATGAGGGCTGTGGGCTACAGATTGCCTAAGGCACTTCGGGGGAAGTGTAAGTGGGTATGCGGTGGTGTGCACGAGACCTCCAGTTATGGCATCTTACACTGGGTTGGCCTCCACATTGCTTAACCAATGTGGGAATTGCTTACTGCCACACAAACAGGCGTACTCCCGTATGATGCCGCATACCCCCGTGATACTTCATGAACATGTTGGTATTATACATGCTTAAGTCAGGTGTACATGTCAGATATGACTGTTCATGAAGGTTAGTGTAAGATGAAGTGGGATTCCAGTTTAGCAGTTCTGGATGGGTTACACTCAGGTATTCAGGTTAGGTTTAGTTATGCCATACCTGTGTTGTAGAGTAGATGTGAATAGTGAAGATGTAGGCAGGTAGGTGGAGGGAGGGACATTTTAACTGTATAGTAGGCCATTCTATTGATTGGTGGGGGAGCAGTAGGGCAGGTTTGCAGGGTGTTGGGATATGTATGCAAGGCAGGACAGGAGGTGTCAGTGTCAGTAGTTGGTGTAGGGGTATAGAATGTTAGTTGGGGGGTGGTAGACTTTGCCAGGTGGTGAACAGGTGGTGATCCAAGTGTGCTTGAATTTTCCCTTCATGTGTTATTTACATGTTACACTATTGCTGTGCTGCTTCATTTGAATATATCTTCCTTGTTATCCTCTTTGGCCTTTTCAGCTACTTTAACCGTAGCTAAGCAATCAGCACACCCGCTCATGTACGGTTAGCTGAACTCGGATTTACTTTAAATATGACGGGTTTTCTTCAGTTTATTTATATGTACTGTTGCTGTTGTATACATGGGGGACTGTTGGTGGGGATATGAGGACACCTATGAGCGGCCTCACTCATTTATTTCCAGTTTCTGCTGTTCTACTTTGCAGGGGCATGTTTATTCTGAGTACTCTGCTCTCAGACACTCCACCTGTCCTTGTACATGGTCCATGTAAGCCTAAGAGGTCGGGCAGCACGCTTTCATTAATATGCATGGCGCACTGCAGTCCTGCTCCTAAGCAGCCACTTCCGTGCAGGACTAGACTAGTCCTGCATGGAAGATTAGTAAATCTGGGGATATTTGAAACACATGACAGTGAATTTTTTCAGTGAAGAAATCAGTGAAGCAGTCAGTAACAGATTAATTTACTTTTTCATTAGAAGTTTATACCTCTTGAGATAAAAGTATCTAGTCAGTCGTAACATGTACAAGTAGTTGTAAAGGTTCAAACTGTTAATGTTTGACGTGGCAGATCACTGGAAATAAGTGCACTGTGCAGAATGACTTGTGTCTGAAGGTTGAAGAGTTGTGTAAGTCAAATATGTGTGTTGTTTTACAGTGTACAAAAGCAGTACAATATTTGCAGTGCATTGTTTCTAACTAGAAATTATGCATTCAGTTACACTGCATATTTTTCAAACATTTTTAAACAGGTCAGATCAGCAAAGTATATCTGAGGAATTTCATCCTCCTGGTACAGAAAGGGAAGTCTGTACTTGCTGTGGCTGACTAGCAGTATTACGCAGAAAAACAAAGCAGTGATTGTGAGTACCAGTGCTGCACAAAGAAAGCGACTATTGCATGTAAAGGATGGTGTTTGATAGCAGAATCATGTAGCAGTGAGCAGTTAAAGAAATCTTTAGTTCATCATCATGGTCTAGATCCCATGGCTAAGGAGATAATGTTAGCTAGGCAGACTATTAAAAGGAAAGCTGAAAAAAAGTAAAGATGACCCATGTAGAATTGTTACTGAAGTGCTTGCTGCAACTTTCACTGCTGCTGTAACTCAACTACCCCATACTAACATTCTTAGACAAAGTGTTCAAAGAGTAAGCAAGCAGAAACATCATTGTAATAGTAATACACTTAATAACATTGCTGACTTACAGACAATTGGCCTTCTGCTGAAATATGACACTTTTGTAGTTAAGCATCACAGTGAGTCATGTAATTGCAGTAAAATATTACCATTCACCAATGTGGCAAATGTACGTGATATTTGCGAAAAATAATTCACACTTGTTAATGGCATCTTCTATTTGCTTCTATGACAGTTAAACAGGTGTATCCAGGTCAGGGTCTCTTAGGAGAAGGTATTGACAGTAGAACAGAGACACTTTTTTTATGCTCCACTGTCATCTAAACATAAAAGCATTTACAATACTTTTTGCAGTGGTCTGCTTGATATTTTTGATAGCATTTCTAAAGTAATGTTTCCCAGATGTGTTTTAAGTGATTTTGAAAAGGGCAGTATTAACAGTATTTGGCAGAAAGTATCCCATTCATTATTTAAAGGAAAATGGTTACATTTCTGGCAGATTATTTAGTGGCAGATACAGCAATTATCTTTAGCATCACTGACTGATAATTATTCTACTGTTGCTTTGTTGATTAAACAACTTCTTGCATCAGCAACAAAAGAAGTACTCTTACTAAAAACAAGCATAGTAGTACCACAACTGAGAGATTATTTTAAATTTGACAATCAAAAATGCTTTTTTGTTATTTCCAAAATTTGTTTTTGTCCTCATCTTGAAATGAAACAATTCAGCATTACCATATATATATATATATATATATAAACAAAAATAACACAGCATCTTTTAGACATCAAGAAAATGTATTAAATCAACAACCACTTGTCATAGCAGCAATATATGTATAATGTGTGTGTGTGTGTGTGTGTGTGAGTGTGTGCACGTGTGCATGTGTGTGTGTGTGTGTGTATATATATATATATATATATATATATATATATATATATATATATATATTTATATTTATATACATTTATATATATATATATATATATATATATATATATATATATATATATATATCTTGTCCTTACTTTACTCTTCTCAAATACTCACCAATCTTCACAAAACAGAATTGAATAACCTCAAATCTTGCTATAACAAAATAGCCAAATTCACCTCTAACCAGCCTCAAAGATCACATCATTGTATTGCCCTCAACAACCTGAACAGGTTAGAACTCCAAAACTTACTTACACTAAATCAACTATTAATTGCCCATGCAGTCATGTATAAACCTAACAACTGCCCAGTTCTATCTGACCATGTTCAACCTTATACTAACCTTAAGTCACTTAGGTCAGCTGATAAAGTGTTTAAAGTTATCAAAACTCATAACTCACAAGGAGACTCCTTATATTGCCATAAAATTGCTTAATACTGGAATTCTCTTTCTCAACATATTCTATCCATCACTAATTCTCATAACTTCAAACAAGTCCTAAAACAATACTTCTCAAAGCATTGGATATGCTGCTGTTCACCCGAAGACTAACCTATTGTTACCCTCCTTTATTGACTTTCTGCTTTCTCTCACTTAGCCGCATGTCCCCCTTGGTTATGACACTTCCACCTTTCCTTTGATTCTCCTTTTTCTTTTTCATTCAGTTTTTTATATGTATATAGATATACATATTTAAATATATATATATATATATATCCACCAAACACAAACACAGGTACACGCTAACAACCGCAGTGCTCAAATAACTCCAAATAACACAGTCCACTAAAGCCAGCACTGGCAAATAAACTTACTGCACAAAGCTCTTTGATCTCCAAAAATAGGGCAAAATAAAATAGGACCAAACACTAAAATAAGTGAGTAAAAGTTTTTACTGCAGAACAGATGTCTTGCTATAATTCAGCAGCAACGACCTGGCTGTTACACAGACTGGCTTTGCCCCCTGGCGTCATCAGTGCGAATACACACAACCCTGACCCAAAAACCCTTATATAGTGATACACCAAATAACATATAAAAATGTAAAAATACAAAAGCATCTAATAAAGTGTTACACATTACTAATGAAAAATGAAGTCACAACAAACTGCTAAAACATAACATATTCAGCAAATACCTAAGTAGATCAAATCATTTGAAAACAACATATATTATTTATTTTTTACCAATGATCACTTAAACAAGCCCCGGGATTCATGAAGCTTGTGCCAGGTGCAGGCGTAGCATTGGTGTTCTAACACCAAATATGGCCGCTGAGCTATTCAGGTACAAGCTGTTTCCACGTGCACTACCTGCGTACACTACGCCTGCACAACTCCTGGGCCCTGTATGCTAATTACCCCATGCGTAGCAGTGTAGCAAGCAAATGAAGGTATGTAGCAATTCAGGAAGTGGTACAGGCATAGTGTAAGCATGCAGAAATGTAAACCATAGAAAATGGTTTACATTTTTGTAAACATAAAATTGGAGCCAAGACAGCCGACCAAACACATGTATTGTATCGTTAATATATGCCAATGGCTAATATATAGCCATTGGTATAAAAAAAATGTACAAGATATAAAATTAACATTTAATATATATAGTCGCACTATCATGGCATGGAAACTCAGGGCAGCGGTGCACAAAGGGGATCACAAGGAATATATAAAAATATAGAATAAAACTGCATAGAAGCACATATCACGATTTCCCCATAATAGTCAATGGCAGGCATTCTACACCATACTATGGTGCAAGGGTTGCTAAGGGGAAGTGACAGTGCTACGTGCAGTAGCTAGGAATTAGAAGGCAATGCCATGCAAATGAGAGGAGTAATAGTGAATCAGAGATTCCTCGCTGGTGTAAGGATGCACCTCACAGCATAGCATTATAACACCGAGGTGTGCCCTTGAGATAAAGATGACATCAAGAGAGGGGTGTGTCGCCATTGCTGTAAGCACATTGGAGCATTGCTAAACCGGTTTGCCCCTAGCTAGGCAAAGCTGCAGGATAGGGGTGTGTTGAATTGGCCATAGCTATGCTTAGCTGAGAGTACACAAGGTAACTGAGTATGCATGTGAATGGAAAAGAAAACGCGTGTAAACCCAGTGAACAGGTATTCACGGCAAGCATTGCAGCTGAAACAGGAAGGCTATAGGAAAGAAATAAGGAAATTCTGCAGCAGTGAAATTGGAGTACAAATGACTAATTAACACCTAGGAGCCTACAGTGGGCCATTGACAACATCTAACAAGGCTGCAAGCAGCTACCTGCAGAACAGGAAAGGGGATGGACTGTACTGCAAAGAAAACAGTAAAGTGTCAAAGCAGAACAAAGCCGATTTGCAGTATATCAGCTACAAGCCACATATTGCCATGACTGGATAGGGAAAGTTCAAAACAAAAAAGACGGCAGGTGGATGTATGCCTGATAATGGGAGGGGATCCAGGTTTAAAAGTGTATTAAAGGAAAACAGATTAATCAAGGCAGGCAAGTAGATCTCCACAGTAAATGCCCCACACTTGCAGTACTCATTGCAAAACCCATAATTAAGACACACTGCAGCTGGAATAACTCATACACACCCACTGACATCAGCAGCATCCATACTATAAAGTGTGAAAGCACCTCACACACATTTGTGTATTCCCATACACTCTGCACCAGTGGTGTATACAGATGGGAAACTTTTAGTATGTACATGTTAGGGGCTGCTATAGCTTTGATCCACCAGCATGTGTTGGAGACTGAAGGTGGTGTGGAGGATGATGCACATGACCACCTCAGGCACCAGAGGAGGAAGAGAGTGTTCAGACCCAGGGTAACCTACCAGGGGCTACATGATTTGGTGATAGTAGAGCATTACAGGGTGGACAGGGACATCATACAGCAACTTGTGGAGCTGTGCCGGCCATGCCTCAGAGCCAGAAGTAACAGAGGGGAACCCATCCCAGTGGATACAAAAGTATGTGTAAGCATGAGAATACTTGCTACAGGTACCTTTCAAAGACCAACTGGGGATATCATGGGGATCTCACAGGCATCAGCATCCAGGGTACTACACCAATTCCTGGATGCCATGTTACCACATGCCAATGAGCACATATACTTCTCCCGAATGCAGGAGTAGTTGGCCAGCAATATGCATTTTTTCCATCATGTGGCAGAATACCCAGAGGTACTGGGTGCAATAGACTGCACGCACAAACACATCAAGTCACCACCTGGTAGGCGCTACATAAACTGCAAGGGATATCCCTCCATCAACTGACAGGTCGTGTGCAATGCTCAGGGCATTATCAAGGATGTGTGTGCTGGCAGCACTGGAAGCTATCACAACTCCCACATCTGGCATGCTTCACAGCTGTATCAGTTATTTGCCAGGCAGACATCCCAAATGGCCACCTGGTGGGGGATGCTGGCTATGCACTGGAACCGTGGATGATGACTCCCATCAGAAATACACACACACCCATGCAGGAATGCCATAATGAGGCACATTCACAAACCAGAATCATCATAGAGCATGTGTGTGGGATGCTGAAATCACAGTTCCGTTGCTTGGACATATCTGGTGGAGTCTTGCAGTACTCTCCAGGCACATGTGCCCACGTCTTCATAGTGTGTGCCATGCTACACAATATGGTCCTGCAGAAACAGCTGCAGCAGGGCCAGAATGGTGAAGGCCCTCACAGCTCACCACCATTGCCAAGGGCCCCACAGGCACAGAGGTACTCAGACCATGAACACCCTGAGCCAGCCCCAGTAGGTAGACAGAGGCGTGCCCAGTATGCCCATGCCTTGGCAAAGAGGGAACGTATAGCACACACACTGGCAGTGTAGGCAACTAGGGACTGACACCTTTCTCCACCTGCACCCACAGTAAAAATGGATGGCACACACACAAGACTACCTGTAAATTGTCATTTATAGGCAGTCTACTGTGTGCATCCAACATAGGCAGCCCTCAACTATTGCATACACAACTGCAATTGGCACAAGGTAAGTCAACACCTAAACAGTAAATTAAGCTATCAGCATATGCAGATACTGTATGTATAGATTCATAGGTAGGTACTTGGCTAACTGCCACAGGCCATTCATAGATCCAGCCAAAATGTGTCAGCTTTTGCCACCCCATTGATTCATTAACTGTCCCTCTGTGGAGCAGAGCCAATGGCGGGATCTCTGGGGTGCATCTACTGTTCCCCATCCACTCTTCAAGGTTTCTCTTGCAGAGTGCTAGTGAAGGGCTCTGTATAATGTTGTTAGGGATGTTGTTCCAAAGTATGGGGAGTGTCTGTGACAGGAATCTGTCCCTCCAGCATCTTCCAGTTATTGTTGTGGCAAGGTTCAGCTCATTACAGTGTGTGGTTCAATGTGACATGGATTCCCATAGGTGGAGCATATCCATCAAGCCTGAGTTCGACATGCCTGTGTTGGCCAGTGGAGATCATCTCTGGGTAAACAAGATGCCACTGAGTAAATCTGGAGTTTATTCAGTCTGGCTGCATAGGCCATATGTTGGAGGCCAGTATTCCCCTTGGCGAGGTACATTTGTGGACCTCCCAGCTGTTGAAAGTGTCTTCTGAGGTACATCCCATGTGGGTTATTATACCCTATAATGGGACTGATGAGTGATGAGTAAAGGGGCACTATGACCCCAGTATGTCTAGATGGGAATCCCTTAGTAATCAGATGGCCTACATAGAAGGATGTCCTAACTACTGTGGAGATATGATTGCCAAAGGGGAGATCACTATCTACCTTAGTCCCCAGATACCCCATTACCTCGTCCGTATTAAAGTGGCTGCCACTTATGTGTTACTATGTGGGTGCTTAATATTCCACAATAGAATGACCATGCAGTTAGTGGCACTTGGCTGGAAGCCGTGATGTTGACACCCTGTGACGTTCTCTGTGAGGCCCCCTGAGGGATGTCTGTGTCAGCTGGACTATCAATCATGGCTCCCAGTTCACAGTCATTGCCAAACATGGTCTGCCGTAGTCCACCTGTGTTTGCCTGTACCTCTGAGATGTATATGCCAAACAGTGGGGATCCCATGACTGAGTCCTGTGGGATACCAGTCATGACTGGTCAAGAGTTGGACCTGGAGACCGCTAGTCATACCATGTGGGTTATGTGTGTAATCCCGTTGGCAACCCAACCTGTGATATATGGGTTTATGTACAGGCTGGTGTGTTTATCAATAATACCTGAGTGGGGCATGGTGTCAAATGCCTTCGCGAAGTCCAGGTAGCATGTGTGAACCACCTCCCCCATCATCTAATGTCTTGGTGACTGTATGTAAGACGTCAAACAGGTTCAGTAGGCATGAACTGCACTCAACCAAGCTGACCTGGGTTGGGTCACATGTTCAGAGGTTAACAATGTCTTTTTTAATGAGTGCCATGAGGATGCAAACCATACCATTGCAGACCAGGCTAGTCAGGCGTATGGTGTGGTAGTTACCATGGCCAGTTGTGATTCCACCTTGATGGAGTGGAATAACCATTGCCACGCACCATTGCATGGGCATGTAGCCTGTGGAAAGGCTGAGGTTGGAAAGCTTATTTAGGTGGGGGGGTCAGGTTGTCTTGTACAGTTTGCAAGATGCAGTCTGGGACAACATCTGCCTCCATTGACGCTGTGTTCTGCTGTTAGAGAGGGCCATTTCCACCTGTGTGTCTCTGATGTGTGTGATACTGCACCTTTCGGGTAGTGTTGTGGGCTTTTTAGGGGTTGAAGTATGCACTGAATGTATCGGCAAGGATGTTGGTGATATCGGTAGGGTCAGCATATTTTGCGCTATATTTCACCGGCACAGTGCAAATCTGTGTGTCACCACATAGATCCTTGACATAGCCAAAGAAGGTTTTGTGGTTATCTTTTGAATCCTTGTGTATTCTCCTGCTGATGTTAGCCTTGGATGATGTCATGAGGGACCTACGTATAATACTAATTGTGGTCACGTATGTCTGCCCTTTGTAGGATTTGCTGTTTGTCTGGAACACTGTCCTACTTCTGTAGTATAGTCTGTTTATTGCAGAGGTCCACCAGACTGGTGTCCTTGTCTAGGAGGAGTGAGTCTTGGTTTACCAGTGATGGCACGATCCATACATCCGTGTAGGTGCTTATAGACTGCATTTGTAAATCTGTCTGTATAGTGTTTCCCCTTAGCGTGGGGGCTGTGAAACCTCCCACCCCTGTCACTAGTATTGTAAATTTAGCTGTAGGAAAGGTATACACTGTGGTATCCGTAGGTGGGGGAGATGCTTGGGTGTGGAAACAGTGAATAGTGCATGGTCAGATCTAACCAGTGACTGGTTAACCTCCACTGTGGTGCATCTGTTGCCCATGTTGGTGATAACCACTTCTAGTAGTTTCCACCCCTTGTTAGGGAGGTTACCACCTAATACAGGGCATATGAGGTGATAAATTCCAGGAAGCGCTGGGCCTGGAAGTGAGTACTGGAGTAAGTTTCCCAGTTAATGGTATGGTAGTTGACATTGACCAATGCCAGGGTGTGCGTTAGGGCTGTCATATTCTACACTGTCTTCAGGTAGGTGGAGTGGTGGTCCTGGGTCATGGAGGGTGATGCGTAGAAGGGCAAAGTTTACATTGCAGTTGTGGCTGATGTTAGCTGCACATGGATGATCTCAGAGGTATCATGCTGCCCCACTAACCTGAAGGTGTAGGTATCCCTGATGAATATGGATACAGCCCCTCCATGTCTGTGTCAGTCCATGTTCTGTGGCTGAAATGTGTGGTATGGGTTGTAGTCTGGTAGTGCTGGTGTGATCTCAGGAGCCTTAAGACAGATCTCAGTTACTGCACAGATGTTGATGTTGTCCATCCTGAGGAGTGCTGTGAGTGCATGCATGTTGTGATCACATCCCCTGGTGCTGAGTAGTATAACCCTCATTGAATCTTCTATTGTGCCATTTACAGAGCTGGTATTCACCTTTGAGACTTTCCTAAATAAGGCACCATGGGGGCACCAATAGCCTTGGCCAGTATTCCAAAACCTAAGGCTGACACATAGGCCGATATGGTATTGTTGCATGCATGTTCCCCATCTGTGCTTGTTTTTCATCTCTCCTGTAGGTAACCTACTGGTAAGAAATAGAAAGCCTTAAACTTATACAAGTCTTCTAGCTTCCAAGATAGGCTTTTGGAGTGACTAAGTATCAGTGTTCTTGGTGTACCTAACTGTTTCCTGACTACATGGTGATTTCTCACTGTATATTGGGATCTGAAGGCCTGTTTATTCACATATTATGGCTGTGATGGCCTGCACTTTAGAGGTTCACAGATAGCCTATTACCTATCTGCTCAAGGGCAATTAGAAGCATAGCTACAGTGTGTTGGCTTTCTCTGCCCCATTGATAAAGTAACTGAGCCACTATCAAGCATAGCCAATAAAGCAATTTCAGGCAGAGTTGCTGGAAGATGTTGAAGACTGGGGTTGTGGAGGGTGATAGGGGCACTTAGTGATCTAAAGAGGGCACGTTAATGTGACAATTCAACACCATTCAATTCCCCCAAAAGGTCTCACAGCTATCAAACTGGACAGGCACCCCCACCCCCTGGCTGTATGGTTCTGGGACACATGATCCCAGGGGTGTATATTCTGTTTCCCATTCACACAACAAGGCTTCCCTTGAAGTGTGTCAGAGAGGGGCTATGCCTAATGTAGTCAGGAATGTAATGTATTCTCCCACAGTACATTTGCTATATGTTCTTATTTTAAGAGTACATGAAGCTCAGTGAGTTTGGGGGCCTCCACCCTTTGCTTAGCCTAGCTTACACATAGAAATCATCTAAATAGGAAATAGGTGGAAGCAACGTTAATGTCAACAGTGTTATGGTTACAGCATCTGCATAGTATCTGTGCATTCGAGGTTCCAATCCCGATAAAGGCATGGATGTTTATCATGTTTCAAAGTATACGTTCACCACAGCTTGCATATATAGGTAGTAATCATCTGTATGATAAACATTTGAAACACCCATATAAACCCATGTGTGCTGGAGAGTACAGTCAACAGAGAACGTAATGTTATGTCAGCACATAGTGAGATGAAACTTCACTGACATGTACATATCCTGAGTAGTTAGCGGATGTGGCCATGTTTGCATGCACAGGTTATACATTACAAAGTTTGTTTAACTGTGTTTAACCGCTGCTATAATGTCACACAAACACTTTAAAACATGCTTACAACTGCTTAAATGAGCCTTATTCTGGAGTAAAAAACATTTGTAAAGCATCACAGGTGTTGAACCCTGAACCATGCACACTATAGTCATGGGACTTACCACTAAGCCATCTGAGGTGTATACATGTTTCATAGTCTTGAGACTACACCTTATACCATATGCATTTCACTTTAATGATTACAAATGGGATAGTCACTTTGTGTACATATGTACAGTACATTGTAATGTACTGTAGTTTGTGAACCAACACATTCCGGTCTACATATGTATTACTGTTACAAATTAATATGAAATATATATATATATATATATATATATATATATATATATATATATATATATATATATATATATATATATATATATATATCAGTGATGTCTGCACACACACACACACACACACACACACACACACACACACACATATATATATATATATATATATATATATATATATATATATATATATATATGTGTGTGTGTGTGTATATTATCCACTTACATCAATAGCCATATATATAAACATCTATGAACACACTTCGTGACACAGAAGCACTCCAAAGGAATTGGAGTGTACACAAAACACATGCAGCTCTGGTATTATAACAATTAATATTAACCTAATTCACCATAGAAGGGGTGGTTGTTGTGTATGTGAAGATTAGGGTGGGGGGTGAATGATGGTTAATACAATCATGCATCAAGGAGGGCCTGGGCCAGATGTCCAATAAGTGAACTGGAGGGGTATACATGGAGTATGTGGACAATATAAAAAGGACACAAAACAAGAACCTTTCTCATTCATAATACACTCTGTCATGTCACATTGCAACACATAGTTTGACAAACATATGAACATTAACATGTATCAGACTTATGTACACCAACTGACTCTCACATTTGTTTTCAGTAGTGAGGAATGCCTGTAGTAAAATGTATATTCTGAACACCATAACATTTGTACATATCTAGGATGCCTTAGTTGTAAAGTCAGTGACTGTGGTGTTTATGGTCCAGGGTTTAAGGGCTGTTAAGTTATTTTGAGGGCCAGGATAAAGGCTGTTGGATGCAGGTGAATTAAAGCACTCCTAAGCAGTTGTAAGCGGGTTTCCATGGGTTTGAGCGATGGTAAGCGGCACTGAAACATGGTAAACGGAGAAGCGCTTCACAGGTTTAACTTTTGCTTAACGTCACGCAGACCACAGGCAAACCTGCTTGCATCTATGTAAATGTGCATTATTCACACTTTCTCTACCAGTGCCTACTCTGAGAGGTAAAATAATAACACCTTCCAGGATTAGAACCCACAACCATGTACTCCATCCTCAGAGTAACCTAACACTAAACTACCTGGGATGTACCTATACCAGCTGTGTATGCAAACAATTTAAAACACAAAAGGGAGGAATGTGTTGAACTGGGACAACCCGCCATGTACCCAATTAAAGGTGCATGCTCATATATATATTTATATATATATATATATATATATATATATATATATATATATATATATATATATATATATATATATATATATATATATATATATATATATATATATATATATAGAGAGAGAGAGAGAGAGAGAGAGAGAGAGAGATACATAGAGACATGTCGATATATACAGGTCTACATATATATGTAGATATACAGAGAGGTTAAAAACATCTACACATCTATAGAGGTACAGATAAACGTATGCAATAATATATATATCTATATACATATACATATATATATATAGATATATATCTATATCCATATATATATATATATATATATATATATATATATATATATATATATATATACACACATACATACATGTCTGTGGACAGCATCCGAAGTGTTCATATCGGAGTATAACATGGACCATAGCAATCACACATTCTGCCCCCCAAACAATATGAACAAAACACATGAAGAGTATATGCCAATACACTATTACAAATATGTTCTATGGACACAGTCACCAACACAACTGCAATGACTGCAAATATCCATGACAGAAATACACAGACAGCTTTCATTTTGCAAAACATTATTACATTCTGATGTATTGCCAAAAGAATTGAAGGACTAACAGTACCTGCATGCTATACAGGAAGCATCTAACAGTGCCTTAATGAATCAGCCTGCAATTACCATAGTATTAGTCCACTAAGGAATAGGTGTTTACATAGGGAATGAACATCCACACACATATAGATGTTGTATAACAGGGGTTCCTACACACCTGCATGAGCTATGTACAACCACCAACATCTACCACACAACCAAAATAATTACATCAATACATACTGTCATACCATAACTAATTATTCAACTACTGTATAACATCTGCTGAAACCTTAACATACCTGGACACAGACACACTAACATGTCCCTATGTGAAATAGTTGCTGTTATACAACTGAACAGCTGCCGATGTAACAGGGTTTGTATGAACTAATCCCGTTTCAGAGGGTTGAAAGGTTCATACACCAGGAAGTGTTACCGAGTACTGATTATCAGCACAGTATGATACACAGTAACACCAAACTAAATGTGTCTGGTAAGCACACTGCAAACCCCCTAACATTATATGCATAGCTATGCAGCCTTGAGCTGGTCAAACAACCTGGCCAGACTGAAACATATGCAAAAGTATTAGGTACAGACAAACCCAGCACAAGTAGCAATGTTCAGAAATATAACAGCAGTACTCACATTTAGACTAAATCCTCTAGGCATTACACACAATATATTACTGTTCATCTCCATACAGCTGTTGCAATAGATTCCATACAACTCTTCCACGCTGTCTTCCTCACAAGTAGGGCAAAGGGATAACGCCCAAGTGGAGTACTCAATTATACTCCACTGTAGCCATGGTATTGGCTAAGGCAGTAGCAGCACAGCTGATGTACATGTAATTAGCTACTTAGGAACACCAATTGGTCATTGGGATAGCACATTACTGATCTGTAACTATAAAAGTTTGCCTTGTCACACATTCAGACCATCTGTATCTACCTACAGGACAGTGCAAAACACTGAAAGACAAACTGAAAATGAGTATTATACTAGTCAATAATACTTCCAGTTACTAAGAAGGTATGTATAACATGTAATATGTCTGTGTATGTAGTACCTGTTCTGTAAGAATTACAGTGTAATCAATGCATATAGTGGAAATAGCTATCTTGTAGTGATGTATTGTTGAGCAGTAGTAATGCTTGTAGTATTCTATGTGTGTACTGCTGTAGGTCACAAGGCAAACTCCTCATACACCACAAGGGATGATATGGGCTTGGAACTCACCAATTCGCTTCCAGCCACTGTCAGTGTCAGGATTGGTCCAACAAGTATGTGCTATAACAGGGAATAGTATATGTCAATATATTGTAACAGTCGACATATGTATGGGTGTATAAGTAAGATGATTATGTTAAAGGTGGGCTTACCATGCAAATATGGTGTGCATTGTGGGATATTGTGCCAATAACTGTGTAATGTACAGTATTTTAGGCAGATCTGTAATCTATTCTACATAGTAGTTCTGTTATGTTATACAAACAGTAGTTATGTCTATTGGCAATTACAATACTTAATAACAGGATACATATAATTTGTATTCATCTGACAGTTTAGCAGCATGATAGCAAAGATAATTGGAAGAGCCAGGTAACTATCCATGCACATAACACATGTAATATCCACCTCTCTGATATCATTTGCAAGCAATAAGAGCTGTGCATGTGTACATGTTATGCATATGTGTAGTGACCCTTGTTACAGGGCTGGACCTCCCTAGTATTGTTTGCAAGCAATAAGAGCTGTGCATGTGTACATGTTATGCAACTGTGTAGTGACCCTTGTTACAGACCTGGACCTCTCTAGTATCGTTTGCAAGCAATAAGAGCTGTGCATGTGTACATGTTATGCAAATGTGTAGTGACCCTTGTTACGGGGCTGGACCTTTCTAGTATCATTTGCAAGCAATAAGATCTGTGCATGTGTATATGTTATGCAAATGTGCAGTGACCCTTGTTACAGGGCTGGACCTCTCTAGTATCGTTTGCAAGCAATAAGAGCTGTGCATGTGTACATGTTATGCACATGTGTAGAAACCCTTGTTACAGGGCCGGACCTCTCTAGTATCATTTGCAAGCAATAACAGCTGTGCATGTGTACATGTTATGCAAATGTGTAGTGACCCTTGTTAACGGGCTGGACCTCTCTAGTATTGTTTGCAAGCAATAAGAGCTGTGCATGTGTACATGTTATGCAAATGTGTAGTGACCCTTGTTACAGGGCCAGACCTCTCTAGTATCATTTGCAAGCAATAACAGCTGTGCATGTGTACATGTTATGCAAATGTGTAGTGACCCCTGTTACAGGGCTGGGCCAAATGGCTATGTGCACACCTACATAGAGTGGATATTGAGAGTAGAGACACACTGGTTGAACTACCAGGTTTGTGTAGCCCAACCTCTCATTGCCAACCTAACAGCCGCTTGCACATACTGTATGTACGGTAGTGCACAGTACTGGTAATGTAACAGGTTGCATATCATCTTTAACTCCAGTGTAACATCTGCAGTGAGAGTGTAAGATGTAAGAGACAGCTGCCCATGTGTAATAGCCGCTTCATAGGTGATGGCTTACACTATCTGATTATATCCTGATCATGTTGATAGTGGCATCAGAGTCTATTGATACATGAGTCTGTTTAGAGAGTGGGTGTCTGTGCCCAACAGAGCTCATGGTCCTAGTGGATATGTGAGTATATACCCAGAGAAGGAAACAGACCTGTAGACACTTGCATCATCTGTAATCAACTAACAGGATGTGAAGTGCTTCTCAAAGGAGGATTGCTGCTAAAGGTAGCTACAATGTTTCCGTAATAGCCAGTGTTGTCACATCCATAACACAGATATTTACATGTGAGCATCACTGTCTAAAACATCTTCATAAGCAATAAGTAAACTAAATACAGTACTTGGTACTTGTAGTACTGAATGCTCATACAGGCATGTCCACTAGTCAGCTACTGGTGTTTACTAATGTCAGCTTTGTGTATGTGGCCATCCTGGGGGAATGTAATCTCTATGCCATGTACACTGCCAAACCCACCTAACACCACACCCCACACATTGTTTGGGATGCAGCAACAGGGGTAAGCTGGAAGGCAGCCCAGTCTACAGCCATGACTGGACTGGACAGTCATGAGGTGTAGGTTAACACATGCATCTCATCAACACAACCAACACATACCCTTACCAGAGCACAGTAAGGACACCTACACACACTACCAGAAATCACACACATTCACAAATGCATCTAAGTATCTGGGCAAACAAGTGACCTCCCAAGCTGGAAGAGACAGACACCAAAATACTCAAACTGTATGACATAGTTTGCATAATTGTGCCACACCTCAGAACACATGGCTGGAAACATGCCCAACAGTACTCACTTGTGAATGCAAACCCTAGCACTATGTTACACACCAACCTATCTGAGGGCAAACATACTGTCAGGTGCCTGTCTGCCATGATTAGCCACATACCCATACACTCAGACCACCATTTGAACTATACACATGGCTCTGGCATATTCCATGTTGTTGTGCAGGACCTGTGATGCAGTAGCCTGGACTGCATGGAAATACATGTAGGAACCATCAGGTCTTGTAGCCCATGCAGGTATGTCCCAAGGCCTGGGTAGCATTCTGCCATTGGCCAGAATGATGCTGCAGTACAGGGACAAAAGGATTGTATTCCACAATTGTCTAGTGTAATGGTGCAAGTTACAGGGTATCCAGTATCTGTCTGCCTGTGATAACATGTTTGGCAGACCATGATGCTTTGCCAGACAGGGCCTGCACCTGTCACCCCTGGGAATCTGGATACTGGCTAAGGCTCATGCTTTCCCTATAGTGCCTTCATCATGCAAAGTTCAAGTGAAGGTCCACTGCTGTTACAGGGACAGCCAAGCAATAAACTGTGGGTCTCTCTACACAATGATACATGTCAGAAATACTATATGGATACACATATGTCAATCCCTAACATGGAGAACATATCTGTGCAGTGGCTGAGACATGTTTCAATGTTCCGGAGAGCACGCCTGCGTGACCATGTTATAGCACATACCTCACCTCTTGCCTATTATCCTTTATTGGAACACACGGGCCACAGGTGTGTCCATATTCCTGAAGGATATGTACACCCCCCACACTAGTTGTACTTGCATAACTTCAGATGCATTATGCTGAGCAACTACCTTTGTGCCAAAGTGAAATTCAAATTGCACCTTGTGACAGATCACCCACCATGCCGCGGATTTCCCATCTGTCATAATGCTCTGTAATGGGAAAGATTATGTCTGAGACAGAACCATAATAATGGCTACTCTCAACTATTCCATTATAAGCTGGGAAGACTCCTCATGTAGCAACACCTGTGCTCAATGCATGTTGGATTCCATCGACCCCAATGACCTGGATCACAGTAGTCACTCAAACAGGGCTAACAGTATGCTACACATAGTCAGTTTCATGCCAATGTTATGTTTCCTAAGAGCAGAGTGGTGACTGTCATGGATCCCATGCAGATGGACATTGTATGTGCAAATGCTGAATCCTACACAAATGAACCTTAAGCAGTCACATACGTGCAGTGATTGTTCCATTGAAACAGAACCAGGATTCAACCAAACACAAATAAGAAGGCAAACTGGTGGTACCATGCTTTAAACTCTACCACAGAAGGTAGTAACTGTTGCAAGAGTGAACACACATGAGTGTAGGTGATCCCTGGTCAGCCTCAGTAAGATGCAGATACACCATAAAAAAACACACAAAGCTACTGTGAAACTAATCAGCCACATATTATGAGGCCAAGCACAGAGCATTCTATAGCTGTGTCATTAATCATAATGGCAACAACAAGACCTGCTGTTCTGCACAGCACTATGGCATGGGAAGTACTGCACCTACAGAAATAGCACCCGTTCATACAGATAGGGTCTTGGAGAACCTAAACCCACTCCCAGCCCCCCCCCAACAGGTGCACTTAGTAATATATCCATGTACACTACATGGCCCCTGTAATAACGACTATGCAAGTACAAGCTGCACTCTCTAAAGCCATACATACAGCTTTCATGGGACCTGTAAACATCCCAGGGTGTATCCTACACAAATGTAAGAACAATCAGCTATCCACATACACATCATGTTCAATCATAGCTCCATGTCAGGCTGTGTACACATCGAATGGTGCACAGCAACAGTTATCACACCCCACAAAGGGTGAGACACCATTGATAATGGGAAATAGTGCACAACTACCCTGCTGAGTCTGGTCTGTAAGGCCATGCACCATGATCAACATATTTGATGTACTCAGTACAGATGTAGATGTACTCAGTATGGATGTAGATGACAGTAGGGTTGATTCACATTGCATAACATGACCTTGCCAGGTCGTAGGACAACATCACCCATACTGTATTCCAGCTACACTCAGGAAACTATGTGTATATTCCTATGTCACAGGAGTGGTTGGCAACTGGACCACTAGCAGAACCAACACTACAGAAGGTGTCTAACTAATACACACACATCAAACCAGTGCCAGCCACAGTAATACAGGGTTCATTACTGGTACTCCCCCTCTTTATTATCTATACCACACAGACTAACACAGAAGGCATCAGCCTATTGATGTTTGCAAATGACTATGAACTAGGAGCAATAGTTGACTCAATGTGTGCTGCATTCAACATACAGAAGGGCTTTAGTGTGTCATATGTGTGGTGTATGACGTATGGCCACAATCTGACAGCTAAGTATTGCATTGTCATCCCCTATGTTACAAACCCTGTACCCATGAACTACCACCTAGGCAGTGGTCAACATAATGGCAACTGTGTGTATGGGATGCAGCTGGACAGTACTCTTTCCTTTGATAGTTACTTCACCACACCAGACAGACAGTATGTGGCACCCCTAATCATGGCAGAGTGACATCCAGGAATATAAAGATAATTTCTCAGTCATACTCAACACCCATGTGACCCATAATAGATCACATATTTCCTTTAAAGGTTATTGCCCATGTGTAGATGGCCTACACTGTCCTTCCCAATCCCTAACTCCACTATGTAGCATGCATCCTACCCTAAATAAAGCCATGTCCAACCCAGAGGCGATGGACATACTACACTTAACATATTCTGATCCCAAATAAACACATACTTCATGGACATCCACCTTTCTAGTACAAGGATCACAACATGCATGACAGATCTCTGTTCCATACACTTAACATACTCTTGCCATACTATGCATCCCTGTCCAGGAAAGACTGCACATCGCCCCTCTCTGTGACATGGTGTGATTACCGCATTCCAGATATATCAGTAACCCTGTGGGTCAGTTCTGTGGCATTGCTTGAACTGGCCACTGAAACTTACCTGTCTGTTGCCTACAGCTAGGTAACCTGTCTGCCTAGGCTCATAAATGGCCCAGGGCATATAGCCTACTAGATCATTATGACCATACATGCTATAGTTGATATCCAACCCTGCAAATACCATCAGGCTAACTATTGTCCCATGTGTTACACATGTGCAACACAGGCAATACATGGCAGGATGCTACACAGCTGTACAGTGCCATGTAGATGTATATGGCAAAACACATACATGCTTGCAAGTCTGCAGGGTCACAGGTCATGTCCCTATGACTATATATGTGACATATCTCCGAAAATTTCAGTCTTGAGGCAAAACCGCAACCACTATAAATTTATTAAAATATTAACGCCAGTAATGACCTGTTAAAAATGTTTTTGTCGGAGAAAATCTCTGACTTCATCAGATAAAACAAAAGTTAGTTCAAAAACTGTTTAAATACTAGTCACAAGATACATTAATAGGACTGAGTTAATTAATAATCAACATTTAAAGCATCAAGTTCTATTGTGCATAAATGTGTTATTTGCACTTTATCTACAATCCAGTTCTGAACAATAAAAATTCTTGTATAAAAAATAAATTATAAAAGTAATAATGTATACCTTAATAATCTGAGCACAAATAATTTATATAGCCCTCGTTGGTACACTACTTTAAAAGAATTTCATCATACATAAAAATCTATAAATGTTTTTAATATATAATATATATGACTTCACAGTTTTGCTGCTCTTAACTTGAGCAGAGGTACAACTGATATGTTGTCATTTAATCCTGGTGTCCTGTTGGCTTCCAATTTTATTTGCCAATAGGCCTCGCAATACTCCAATTTTGTTTCCCATGGGCCACCCCGACTTCCCTAGGCAAAGCTTCCAAGACAAAAAACAAAAACTTGGCTCGATTACACACCAGGGTGTGCTTAAATAGAGCATTTTTAGAATTTTGTTTTTGAATTTCATGCATATGCTCATATATTCTACGTCTTAGATGTCTCAGTTTTTCCAATGTAGAGCCCATCACAAATCTGGCACATAGCAACATATACTAGCCCCTGTGTATTACAATTGGAATAGAGAGAGGCTGTTATCCATCTATTTCTAGCTGAAATTAATACTTTATCAGTATGGGAAATGCTATAACATTGTGAACAGGCCCCACACTTGAATGTGCCCCTATGTTGATTGGAAAATGCATGAATACACCCTCCATGTTCTAATAGACTTTTAATGTTACTACCCTTTCGGAAAACAGTCTTCACTGGTTTCCCCTTGAGGTTGGAAAGGTCAGTAAAGTCATTAAAAATTTCCCATTCTTTTTCCACTATATTTTTGATGATACCAGCATTAACACTGTAATCTGTAATGAAGGCTCTGTGGAACCCTATTGATGTATTTTGAACATTACTAGAGTCTGTGGAAAGATGTAAATTTCCTGTGCCTAAAATGGGTTTATATTTATTATTCCTGCCATCTTTCACCTCATTACTTATGTTGGTAATAAATTCTTCTGGATACCCTCTAGCCTGAAACATGGTACTTAGTTTTTGGCACTCCAGAATATAATCATTCTCATCAGAGGTCATACGGGATTCCCGAACAAACTGCCCCTTAACTATCCCTTTCTTTTGATATAAAGGATGGGAACTGGTGTACTGAATGTAGGTGTTACAGAAGGTAGGTTTCCTATGGATAGTAGATTTAAAGCCTGTTTTATGTACATCTAAGGACACATCCAGGTAATTAACTTGTGTTGTAACCTGGTATGCCAAAGTAAAAAAACTAGTACTTTGGTTTAAATAATTCATAAAGTCATGTAATTGCCCTTGGGTACCTGTCCAAAAAATGCAGATATTGTCCAAAAATCTAGTGTATAGATTCCAATATTTGCAAAATTCACTATTAAAGATATATTTTTTCTCCCATACAGAAAGGACAATATCTGCATAAGTGGGGGCGCAATTGGCCCCCATGGCAACTCCAGTTACTTGTTTAAAGTATTCCCCGGAAAAATACAAAAAAATTATTGTGTAAAATAAGATCAGCTAGTTCAATACTAAGGAATATTTCATTGTCACAAACCCCAGGGATACTTCTAAGTGCTTCTTCCAACCAGGCTAAACCTGTTTCATGGGGTGTGATAGAAAAAAGGTCAACTACATCAATAGTGAGAAATAATAAGTTGGGAACATTTAGTTTGAGAGTTATTTTGCCCAGAAATTCCCATGAATCCTTTAAATATGCCTATCCTTACCCCATAATTGCTTTAATTTCCAGTACAAAAACTTAGATAAGGGAGAAATCTTTGAGCCCTGGTTGGCCACAGTGAGTCTGAGGGGGGGGGTTTGATATCCTTGTGTATTTTGGGTACCCCAAATATGGAGAGTACCCTAGGGGTCTTATTCTCCAAATATAGATAGATGTTATAATCAATAACCCCTTGGTCGAATAGGTCTTTAATAGCCATGTCAATTTTTTTATATGATATGTTGATCTCATTAATTGATACTGGACTGTATCGAGTTTCGTCCTGTAAAATGGAATTCATTTTACCCTCATATACAATCTTGTCCATGAGGACAATACCTCCCCCCTTATCGGGCTCCATAAGTCGAACATTAGGATTTTTACTAAGATGGATGAGTAAAGCTTGCTCAGACTCATCTAGGTTTGGTGTAAATTTCCTATATCTTAGTCTATCCCTAATTTGTTTCTCTAATCTTAGCTCCAAATTTTTCAGCTGAGGATGTATGGCAGGGTTAAAAATACTGGACCTATTTGGTGTAGATCTGTTCCCATAATTAGGGTCAGTTCCAAATAAATTTTCCAAATTAAGTTTCCTAATGAAAATTTTGAGGTCCATAATAACCCGAGCTGTATTGCTGATTCAGTTAGGCACATATTTAAAGCCCTTGGAGAATAAACTAAAAAAAGTTTCCGTCACTGTTATGTTGCTGTAATTGAAAATATGAAAACCGGATCTACTTATTACTTCATAGTTGTCCCCTTTGTAGCATTCTGTTACTGGGGGTATGGGGGTTACCAGTTCTTTTTCTTGTTGTTGAAACCCCCTCCCCTCTCTGTGGATGAAACTCCCTGTGAAAATGGTTATTACTATTATTCTTTTAGTTACAAATCCTTTCCGAACACCTGAGAAGAGGGTCATAACTTCCTTCGCCACTATCCTCTCTCTACCCCCCACCACTACTGACATTGTTACCCTCTACATAATTGCCGAGGAAATCTTCTGCCATCTCTCGGGTAAGTACTATGGGAGGGTGGAGGCCCAGGGTATTACTTGCCTTCATTATATTCCTTAATATCCTGATTTAATTTCTTGTGTTTTCTGACAACAGTATCCTGACATTTTCTGTCTATCTGTACTCTAAGATCATAATACTTTTTCTTTTCATTTTCTACTGTGAACATCAAGTCATTAACAATTCTGTTATTGTAGGTCTCAATGGCTTCGTTTAATTTACAAATTTCTTTTTCATTGTTTTTAATAATGGCTTGAACAATTTCCAAGCCACAATTATCAAAGGCTTTTTAAAGATCTGTATGAAATTCACTCCGTTGCACAACATTATTAGGATATTTAAATACCCTAAGACCTTTAGGCACAATATGTTTTTTAAGACATTCATTCAAGTACATATTGTCCAAGTTGAGACTTTTATACCTGTAAAGTACAGTCCAAAGTTGATCTAAAGTTTCAGAATATGTTTCATTTCTTTCCATTGGTGTGTAAACCCATTCAGGAAGTTCAAAATTGGGTTTACGGTGTAACCAGTCCTGGAAGCTTGCTGAAGGTACTGTTTCTTGTAAGTTGACCACCATGGGAGGATTATCCCTGGAAACACTGGAAGAATACAATATATCTGGCATTTGGTGAAAATTTTGAGATGAATTGCTCAAAACGCCAGTATTTTGTACAGGGACTGTACCATGCAAAAGTTGGTCGGGGGGTGGACCCTCATCCCGGATTCATTCCTGACTCCTAGAAGTAATGTTACTAGAGACAAACGCCATAAGTCCTTGGCTCAATGGAGTTAATAAATAATATACATGTGACATATACACAGCATTAAGGTCACTTGCATTAATGTGAACACATCCAGGCATGTGCTGATAGGTAAAGACACCAGTACAGGCAAACAGACATGCCCACATCAAGACAACATCCACATGGAGTATGAGCAATGTCATCACATAACACACACATATATGGCGATAACATCACATCACCAGTAAGTGTCAAATGTGTGCGACTTATACATCACCAATAAGTGTCAAATGTGTGTGACTTATACATGTCAGTGGTGTTAGTGTCATGTAGATTTGCAAAGACTTATATGTAATCTTAATAAATGTGATACACATGTATGTTCAGCTTTACTTCTGTACTTCTCTGTGAGTTACTGTGACCAGACTCAATCATTATGTCTTCCAGGTATGCCAAGTAGCAGGCTGCCAGTGTACAGCCACTTGGAGGATGAGGTCCTTGTCCCATACCTCCTCGACAACCATACAACACTCTTCAGCCATGTGCCACAGGATGCACAGCAGTGGGATGCCCTGTGGGAGGAACTCTGCAGGAGGGTAAATGATGTTGGCGGTCACAATCGCACCTGTCAGCAGGTGCACCGACACTGCACTGACCTCATAATATGAGCAAAACAGCATGCTAATGCAATTGCCAGGGAACAAGGTGCAACAGGTGGGGGGCCACTCACCCAGCTCCCACTCACACGTACTGAGGAGCTACTGGCCAACCTGGGGACACCTGCAGACCTCCAGCCACAAGCTTTAGCTGGTATTGTGGAGGTGGGTGCCTCTTAACCACCGAGCCTGGAGTTGCCTGGTAAGGCAGTACTGCATATATAACACAAATGTATTTCACATAGTTACATGTGTTACTGTACAATATGTAATGCAACACAATATGCAAGGCATGTATGCACACATGCCACATACTATAGTCTGCTAATCTATGTATGCACAGATGTGCATACTCCATAGCATAGTGTATTGTACTGGCTTATGTGCTAACATGGACATTGCACCCTGTAGCTATCACACAGGTGTGGATAATGATCTTACTGCTGTGACAATCCTTTTTAGGTACCTCTGGCATTGTGCAGTGACAGCAGCTTGTGACAGGTGAGATTATTATTATTTACCAGGCTTAATAATGCACGGATCATATTAATTGCATTATTTCTTCCATAACACATGTAACGTAATGTATGGTGGTCCTGTTAATAGACACTGGTCAGACCTGCAATGCATCACAGTGGTTACCCATGTGAAACAATGGAAGACTATATGAAATACCTACACTAAACCTTCCAAACTGTCATTGCCAGATGTGTGGACAACAGTGAATACAATGGTGGAGGTGTGTTTCACTGTAGGAACAGGTACTACATATCAGCATTACACATGTTGGGAATACGAACAGTACTGTACAGGGAGCATATGTGTGCACACACTCTAAATGTGTTGGAGCTGGTGTATGACCAGCCCACAGGATACACCCTTGTGGATTATACCCTTGCTATAAATGTCGCACAATGTCATGTGATATCTGACATGTCCATGACATGTAGTGGGCTGACTGCAACACTGCTCAACTATCCTACAATACATGATGTCTCACATCCCATACATGCCACCCTTCGTCTGCATAACCATGTCCTCAGTGGCGCATATGACATATATGGGTGTATGTCATATGGGATAACACTAACATGTGAAATAAGATGGCCATCACAACCATTGGACAGAACATGTGTACACATGGCCATGGAGGATGGCCAGAGACATGAAGCAACACACACAGTAGAAGTGATATACATGTGTGTACACCCTGTTGTACATTGGCTCAACTCAATACAACTATGTCCTTTGTATAATGGTGATACTGTAGATGTGAAACACTAAACATCATACAGGCCTGTGCACAGCTTGTGTAGGCATAACATGAAACCACCACATAACATGTCTTGAACATCTTGAGTGTGTCACGACATGAAAGCATTCACCTATACAGTATCCAAATACATACATGTGTTGCACAACATACACATACAACCAAATCAGGCCACAGATACAGTACATTCACCTTGCTGGTGTCAGACATGACTGTCATGCCTGCTACTCATGTGTGTGAGGTACACAGATGGCATGTGGGGCGGCATGTGGAACATAGAGTACTGCTAAGTAAGCCATGTGTGGGCATAGTTGCCAGGCATCAGTAATATGGTTGCAGATGTGCAGGGGTGTCATCTGTATACCCTTCTGTGACTTGTGTCACACATTCCACATTAGGGTTTAGTGTGCATACACCTCAGTAACATAGGTCACATTCCACATTAGATATGTATTGTATGTGAACATAGTCATGGCTATGAACTGTGTCAGTAGCAATTGTGAAGCCACATGATGCCCTGCAATGGCTATGCACATCAGCTCAATGTGCAGTATGTCACTGCATATATGTAGGGCAGACAGACATTGCATCAGCTGAAGGCCCATGTTAGTATAACATGTTAGTATAACACATCCCTGCATTGGGATACCATTACTGTACTGTAGATTGGAAAGGACACCATTGTGTTACACATGTATGCATGTCATTCTACATGTCAGCCGAAGACATGTCATACTACATGTGATTGGCAAGGTCATACGCCACACAGCAGTACTGTAAACCTGTGCTGGTCTGTGGCACCATTTCGAAGTAGGGACAGCCATGTCAAACATGTGTGTACAGCCACATGCACAATGTCTAGACTCAGCTCAGGGGTAGGCGGAATAATGTTGAACAGACATGCACTGCTTTGGGGGAGATATGCAAGCTGGGGCTCAGGCAAACATAGTATGCAGTTCACATACCCTTCTGCTCATGTCCTCACACATAGGGGCAGTGGCCAACACAAAGCATCAGTGGCAGATGTACAAAAGTCAGCGATGGTCTGTTTACATGTGGTGTATGTTGTACACACCATGGCAGTGAGGTGCAATGGTGCAGTGCAATACAGGTATGTATGCTTACCACCACTATAATTGTGTAAGGTGCATGCCGTCTGCTATAACACATGCATGCTGTTGTGTGCAACTCAGGGATGTATGATAACTAACACTATAATTGTCTAAGCTGAAACTATAATTGTCTAAGCAGAATGCCATCTGCCATATCACCTGCATCTAGCATGTGTGTTTGTGTGTCTGTGTGTCAATGTCTGCCTGCATGTGTCTGTGTCTGTCTGTGTCTGGTATAACTTATAATGTACAGTTCTTGTCTTCCCCTCACAGGTGTTAATGTAGGTGCGTTGCCCTCTTGCGGTCCACCTGATGTTAGTGTCCCCACAGACTCTAGCAGTGATGATGATAGTATGATTGATGCACAGGCAGGTTTTTTCGGGGCAGAATCTGTGCCATTGGTTGCCATTCCACCTGTATCCCCCTCATCCTCGCACACAGTTCCCCTGCCTACACATACACCATCACCACTGGCCATAGAGGAAGGACAGTTGGCGGGTGGTAGCATAGAACAGGGAAGTGTGGTGACTATGAAAGGTGTGCTTGCACACCATGATTCCAGTCAACTGACTGGTGATGTCCCACACAGGCATGTGCCCAGTGCTGCTCGTAGGAGGACCACTGACCAACATGCCCTTGCGAGACAAAGCACATCAGCTGGAGTCAGCAGATGCATGATTGGGGCTGTAATGGAGGCACAGGCATGTGCTGAATGGCACAGCAGAGAAGGTCTTTGGCTTCAGAGGGCTGCTGTCCGTTCATTAACTGACAACTTCCAGGCACTTGCAAATGCTCACCATCATCTTGCAGATGTTTTGGATAGATGATTGGGTGACATGGTGGGAGTCCTTGACTGTGCCATGTCAATCCTCGAGTGTGGAATGTCTGTGCTGGAACATCTGGTGGGAGTGAGGTGTTGGGCACGTGGACATAAGTCAGCTACATCACCTGTTGAAGGTCTACATGAACATGCTAATGCACATGATTGCGCCCATAGTGGCGGTAGCAGCAGCAGTGCAGCTGGTGCTGTGCAGTCCACACCAGGACACAGCAGGCCATGTGCACGTGATCCTGGACAGTCCCAACAGGGACACAATTCCAGTGGACATGTGTCATCAGACATTAACCATCTGGGCCTCTGCCTGGTAGTGCCCGTGCAACACCTGGCAGGTGCAGGTCACATGGCCATGGTGGGATACCGTGAACTGTAAAACCTGCCTTGTACAGTCTGCAGCTGTCAATAATACCATTTTGTAGGCCAGCCACATGCCAGACATGTGTGCATGCATACACACACACACACACACACACACACACACACACACACACACACACAGGAAACAAATGTAGGGCACCCCAACACACACACTCATAACATCCACACATGCCCAATGATATCACAGGCCCTAACACACACATATGATGTCATCCAATGGCACAGGCTAGGCCTCTGGCAAACATTATCACCCTGTGCATATGATGATGCCTGTGCCACATCCCCGTCATCCACACCATCGATGCAGGGACATGCTCATATGGTCTGATGCACAGGGTGAACATACTAGGTAGACAATTGTAGATTAATATCGTTGAGTAGTGTTGACAGGCAGCAGACATACCGTGTATTACAGTTTTAGAATTTTTAGAATACATTTTGTACATTTGACAGTATGTATCATGTGTAAAAACACTAACAGCATGTTCATCTTGACGTTCTGCCTTCCTCTTTCAGGTGTAGTTGCATGTGCCAGGAGATGTCGGTGTTTGTGGTTAGTGTCCCATATGTACATGTTGACTACCCACAGGTCAGTATGACAATACCTGCATGCACTTTGTAGCTTTCACATGACAGTTATATTCTCCCATGTTTCAATTATGTTTACTGTTCTAATTATCCAAGAGCATGATAGCTGTGTAGTAAGCTACTGTGTTCAGAGCTGTCACATCCATAGTGGGTGACATCACAGGTATGGTTACCTGGAGCGGGGAGGAGGTAAAAGAGTGGTATGGCAGATGACAAGGGTAAAGGCCAGTGGAAATAGTGGCTTCTCATTGGGAAGCAGTGATACCCACTACCATGACAGCATGCAAACACAGACACACCTACACACTCAAGGATTCACAGACACAATAACATACACTCATACATACACACACACACACACACATACACACACACACACACTTGCCAGTGTTCAGATGAGAACCCCTGCCTATGTGCATATCATCATTATAGTACTACACAATTACAAGACGCACCACAGAGATTACACATGTACAGGTAGTCAGAATGGCCTAAGATCGAGGACATCAACAGGGATACTACAGTGCAGTGATTGTATGTGGGGAGGGGGGGTCCACCAGTAGGCTATGTAACAACAGGTCACACCCCAGGGTGTACATGTTAATAGGTGGTTAGAATGCCCATCTACGATTGATATCAACAGGAATACTAGATTGCATTGAGTGGATGGGGGGAGGAGGCATTAACATTTCACTATGGCAAAATACAGCCTCACTCCAGGGTCCAGACAGCCATACACATGGACAGCCATACACACACACACACACACACACACACACACACACACACACACACACACACACACACACACACACACACTGTGGCATGCACAAAGATATACACCTGTGTCACACACATACAGACACTTTACATGTTTGAGGTTCAACCATCTACCTATGCCTTTCTGTCTACACTTCACTCTGTACTGATGTCAACAACAGTGTTCAGGAGAGTGAAAACATGTGGGATGTATTCCCAGCCATACGTGACATATATGGGCGCACACATACCCACACATGCCAGTACTGTGAATCAAACACCTGCCTATCTCATGATAGGTATTACAGAAGTACAGCACTATTGCATTCACTACACAGCTTACTGACTCTTTCCTTTGCCAGCTGTGCCGATATATGAACAATATATGCACAGGGGAGGTATTACTGTTACAGGTGTCATGAGGTTTGCCTTCAGTGTTACCCTTACTGCATTCCACATTGTCTGTCTTCCACTTCAATTAACAAAACCTGACCTTAGCAGTTACACAGGTTATTGTAAGAATGGTTGTAACACACCAGAGAGCTGTCCTCAGTAATCATTCATCTGCAAAAAAGCCCCACCACTTAGTAGTCATGTCTAAACATCTGTCCAAACCTCATGTATGGCTTACTGTACTTAGAGCATATCACCATATACAGTTGGCAATGTTGAGGCTGTATTGCAACAGCATGATGTACTAAGACAACAGTCACCTTCAGACATCAGACACTGCACACACGTGGAATCTACAAAAACATCAATACATGTACACATATGCGGTCTACATCAGTAAGTCCACTAGCAGGTCAAGAGGATACATTCCACACCTTCCCCATGCCATGTGTGAAACATAGCCGAGCATTACACCATAAGGGCTGTTGTATTCATGTACTGGTAGGACACCACCACCTTCACCGAGTAGCCAAGTGTACATATATGACAACAGTACATATCAGCGAGACACACACAGCATTATTCCATGTCATGCACCTACAAACTGTTACTTGACAGTGCCATGGTGAAGCCAGTGCATCCAACCACGAGGGTGTTGTTTACTGGTGTACAGCAACAATCAACCGTGTTAATGCTAACAACATCCGAGGGACCCCTGTATGTGTACAACTGAGCTGGTTACAAACAGTGGTATTACTGCATTGCATAACACATTATGCAGCTGTGCCTTTACATAGATACTTTGCACAGTTGATGTAGGCCTAGGTACAGTCCACCAATCGAGGTTATCTGGTGGTCTACCATACTATGTCATACCACATATGGATGTGTGTTGGTAGTCTGAGGACAAGGTGTTGGATGTATATGAGGATACAACCTAGAATGCAGCATTTGCCACTGTCAGCTGTACCTGACTCATCTGTGATGAGTTATGTCGGAGTAGTGGTCTTTACATGTGAGTAGCCATTATGAATATGTGGACACCACCACCTGGAATGGTCCATACCACTGTTATGGCCCACATGTCTGGATCCGAGTTATATGGTGGTAGTGCAATTGTGCACTACAGAGCCTTCAGCCAGGTGTTCCTCACTGCACAGATGTCAGTATTCCCCATTGTAGGTTCGACATTGAGCAAATGGATTACTAAAGCCACACATCTAGCACTGGTTAGCATAAGCATCCAATGCAATTGTCTTGTAGGTGTCAGGGTGTTACTTCTGGGTGTAGGACATTTGCCTTTTAATGGGGCTATATGGGTAAATGCGACCTAGATATTATCCACATACATGTGAAACATTGATGCATGTGCTCTGTGTTAAAGGCTTGTCGTTCAGTCATGACAGACAAGAATGACAAACACTG